>NC_142580.1:7850000-8150000 GCF_041283825.1 Pyrus communis | reverse complement strand
AAACTTGAACTCTAAACTTCGAAGTGCAAGCATAATTATAATTTGAGAAAGTGCTTTATCGGAAGAACCCATTTTTATGTGATAGATTGCAGTTGTCAAATTCACATGTAAACATTGACATTTACTTGATAAAATGGTCACACATCCATTTCCAGATCATCTAACGTCTGTGCCTAAACAATGACCTCTTTGCTTTTCCCCACTCCCCCATTCAAACCAAATTGCTTGTTTGATGGTGTCTCGGCAGAGTTTCTTTTTCACGGCTTCCAACTTTCATTGCTGCCCCTTCAAATCTAGCTGTGCTTCCATCTTAGTCAATCAATTTTGACCCGGAAAATCTGCTTAATTTTTGCATTAATATAAGTGAGACAAGATGACTCCCAAGTCTCCATGTCACTTTCTATGGGATGCACCACTCCCCTCCTTTCCCTTCTCTTTTTGTTAGAAATACTTATATACCCAATACTTTAGACACCAAAGTTTCAATTTTGATAGTGGATGTAACCACCACCTTTCCTCTGTAATTTCTTCAATTTCGAGCAAATCCAAAGGAAAGAAAATACGCAACTATGAGTTTGACCAGTTAGTGAGGATAATGTATTCAGTTTTTTGCAGCCACGTTCAAATTCATTCCTCATAAATTAAATTACTTTGGAATATCTAAATGAATTGCAATGACGATTAATTTTGTGCGATATATTATGACGACCACAAAAAAGAGAAGAGTTATTTTAAATGTTATATTTATGAGCCACTCAGTTATACAGTCTGATAGTATTTATCTTTACTTGGAAGTGAGAGGTCTTAGGTTCTAATTGTGTGGATGGCGAATTCGATACCAAATTAGGTTGCCCATTCTGTGATTTAGCCAAACTCCTTCTCTCTTTAGTGTAAAAATATCGATGTATTTAAAAAAAATGTTATGATTATGAAAATTATCACATAATGAGTGTTGTAAACATATTTTCTTCCTTCGAGAACAATTATGTTCCTTCCAAATCTTGAGCTATCTTGCTATTTTTATTCTTTTTTTTATTTACATAAGGTCTTAACTCGTAAGAGATCATCTTGAAGTTGAAGGCATCAAATATTTTTGAACTAGAGAGACCACCTTATCCAATGATCTCAGAATATCCTCCACATGAAAACGCTTCCAAAACATTTCAAACTGCGAGCAAGCAGTCCTCGTGGCCTACCCATCTGTCTCTTGCCAGACAGACAGAGCAATAATTTTACCTTTACCAGATCTTGCTGCTGGGGAATCAATCAAGGCCACTGTAAATTATTCTAATGTACAACTCTCCAAAGAGAAAGAAACATACTCACATGAATCCACGTTACGTTGATCAACATAATTAGATCTTATAATTATTTTAATATCCACCATATTAAAGAGAACACAGAAACTATATATTATTAATATAAAGTATGGTAATTTAATAAACCTTCTGTTAAAAAATAATTTACTAAACTTTATCATAAAACGGAATTAAAGATAATAACACTCAAAGGGATAATGAATCTGCATGCTAATCGCCAATACAATCGATAGAAAAAACAATGAAATACGTAAGAACACTGAGTACGTGTCATCTTCTCCTCCAGTCGGTGCACTCACTCGAACAAAACAGAGCGTTTATATATATATCCTCGTGACAGTAACAACGTCACGAGATGTTGCCAGTATATCAGCCTAATCATAATTTACTCTTGGTTTATATGTCTCTGTCCCTCTTGCACTCCGGTGGCATAGAAGGGTATCTGACTCGGTCAGTGCAGTAGTTGTAGATGGTGAATTTCCTTCGGACCCACCTCAGCCTCCTCCATTGCTGAGCATCAAGGTCTTGGAACTCCTTCTGGTCCCACCACCTCTTACCCTGGGTGGCACAAAACTTGGCTTCGACGGAGGCCTCGCAACCGTCGATGTGGAAGCCCCGGTAGCTGGCGATGAACGGGGCCTTGGACCAATCGGTCTTTTCCAGACCACCCCGAGTAGCCCAATCGTCTGCGTTCCACAGGCTGGAGTAGAGCTTCATGGGCTGGTTAAATGGGAATTTCACACCCAAATCTTTGCTGTTTTTGAACACCCTGATCGGTATGTCGTCCACCAAGAATCTGGTATTGCATGAAATGGCGGGACACGTCAGCCACATATGAACTTTACCCAATTTTTTTAGAAAAATAAAAAAAGCCAAACACGATAATATCATAAGAAAACTAATGAAAATGATTTGAAAACTTTGAATTTTAATGATAAGAATAAACTAAAAGGTAAAATGAATAGTATCATGATTAATTTTTTAATGTAAAAATATAATTTTTCGTTAAAACTTCCTAAAATCATGGAATTTTTTATCGAAACAGTTGTTTTGAAAAACATAAAAATAAGTTGGAAAATAAAAAGTGAAGAAAAAGTGGAGACTCTTCCCCTTTGCAATAATTTCGGTGACCAAAAAAGTTCGATGTTTGTCGGTTGAAAATCTTTGATTGACCAGGGTTTTCCTAGATTTTGTTTTTTCTGTTTCTCAGTGGAAAATCTGAACTTTATGAGTTTGGTGCAAATGTTATGATGGTGCAAGGTATCTTACACGTAAGACCGATATAATTTATAACTTTATAATACGCGTCACGTGATTGTTGTTATCTTTGTTTTCTCCTGCACTACTTTTTTCAGTTTTTAAATTGAATAAATTGAAAAAATAATAAAACGAGAAAATGAGAGTTAGATCTACTTCAACTCTTAGAATAAAATTTAAATTTTAGAATAAAACTCAAATTTTAGGTTTTCAACTAACCACAACATGCTCCAATCCTTAGAACAAATATGAGTTTAAACTCAAAACTTATTTTTGGTACAAATTTAGCGTAGAATTCCTCACGAGTTAGTGAAGCTGACTTATTATATATGTGTATTTTTTTTAAATTTTAAATTTATAAATTCATTGAATTCAATTTAATATGATCAAATTTAATGGTAAAAAAAAAATAATAATAATTTAAATTTAAATTTAATGATTAAAATAATTAAAAATTTTATTTTATATATTTTATATTCTTTTATGATGTTTCACGAGTTTCACAGGATTAATTAAAAAAAATTCAATATTTATTAGAATCTAAAATTTTTAAGTTTCAATTGAAAAAATTGATAAAAATTCAAAAGAGAACGAGAAAATGTACATGAAAAGAGAGGAATTTAAAGAATGAAACTTTAACAAAAACTCCTAGTGTTCACTTTAATGAAAAATAATATTTTTACACTTAAAAATCAATTATAATATTATTCACTTTACTTTTTAATTTACAAGTTAAAACTCAAAATTTTCAACTATTTTCGTAATTCCATTCAAGGAAAGAGGGCAGAAGAGAGAGAACCTACACAATCTGGTAGAGATTCCAGAGGACGGCGTAGGAGTGGTAAGCTGCAGTAGGGTCGAACCAGAGGAAAATCCTCTGCTCTCTATCCCCCTTTCCTCCCGTGAACACATTGGTCTGCAGAATGTATGGCTGTCCAGTCCTGTTCCCCAAGAACTCGAAATCGATCTCGTCGTGTTCGTTGTTTTGTGAAGACAGCTGAACGACAAGCATAAAACATTTGAGTTCAACGTCCGTTTCAAAAAACTTTGGAAAACAAAATGAAGATTAATATGAAGAAAAAGAATGAAAGAAATTGAGAAGAAAATGCTCACATAATAAGCAGTAACAGTTCCAGCAGAATCCCCAGGAACCATCTTAATTTGCATATGGAAGTGGCCAAACAAGTAATTTCCTTTTGATTGAAAGCCAGTACCTTCACAAATCAAAACCAAATACTAGTAAGAATCCATAATATGAAATTTCAAGAGTATCGTTTGATTAATTTACTAACTGTTTAACGCTTGAGCGATACTAATAACATATATATGTACTGGTTTGAGTTGTTTCTCTTTGTACCTGTGTATTTGTCGAGATGCAACTGGATCTCTTTGCCTCCATTGAAGTACTTGATGTGATCAAAAGCCCAAGTGGGCATGTAGTTTCTGCCAAACGGCACCGCAACTGGCTTTTTCAGGGGAGCTGCCATTGTTGCTGAGACCAAACACAGCAAACTCAAAAACACAGTCCATTGTTTGCAAGAAGCCATTTTCTCTGCACAAAACAGAAGTTCCCAAAACACAAAATTATCAAAAGCTTTGAAACTTGAAAGAATTGAAAGGAGGGTTCTTCAAGATTCTAGGGAATTACCTCCAGCACAGAGAAGAAGAGGAAGAGAAAGAGAGACACTTTGAGGTGTGATGAGGAAAAATGAGAGGAGGGCAGCCCTATTTGTAGTGTGGGATTTTATCTGCATTTCGTATTTCAAGGGTTTTCTTTTCTGCTCAATTTTTTATCCTGTGGAAAATTAAAATAAATATGATTGATGGTTATTATATTGCTCGTAGCAGTACAGCCGTTCAATTATTTTTCTTGTGGCAGAGACAGAGGAAGGGACTTTAGGCGAATGATAAAGGATGTTTTTGAATTTAATTATTATTATTATGGATAAATTTCGGCTGTTTTTATAGAAAATTTTATTAATATTCAAAAGACAAAATGGTACATGATGTATTATTAAATGATTGAGTTGATATGATTTTTTATTTTATTAAAAAAAAAAAAGAACATTTATAATACGAGTACGTTGTTTATATATTGGCGTGGACGTAAAGTTCCTCTCCCTTTTATGCTTTATTTTTAATATTTCTCGATTTGTAATAATAATTCCCAATTTCCCACGTTCCGAGTAAATTGAAAAAATATCTCGTCTTTCATCTGTCTGGCTATGTTTTTCTCTTTTGTGGCCAATGAGAAATGAGAGACTGGCTAATGGCCAACGGCCACTGCCATACCGCAGTAAGTGCAATGTTTTTGCAGTAAGCAGGGCCACTGCATGGAGAAAACTGAGTCTCTAGGCACCTTTTGTCTTTGTCATCGAGTTGGAACACAGCTAGCTCTTTGCGTGAAACTGGCAACTGGGTGCCTCTATTGAACCAAAAGAGTCAATTGTGGAATTAACATATGGAAACCGAGTAAATGTTTAGTGTGATGATGACAAGGTTTAGTGATCTTTGCTAATTGATGGAAACCGAGTAAATGTTTAGCGTGGGACCCTCTAAACTTTTTTGTCACTTTATGTTTTTAGTGTAATGTTTTATAATATTAGCATTAGAATTAACGTTAAACTGTAAGATATCTGAAAGATAATAGAGAGTTTCACCATAGCATTTCTTAAAATGAAATTGAGAAATGCTGGAGACTACAAAAATAAGACTCTCTATAAACTTTTCATCACCTCATGAATTTGGTATAATGATTTATATGTTAGCACAAGGTATCTATGGACTCTCTCCCAGAAATTCTCCAGAACATTTTTCACTGAAATTTAACATTTCAATAGACATTTCTATTGAAAATTCTCTTTACTTTCGTGTCGGAGTGCAGGAAAGTCTTCATCGAAAACCTGGGGCATTGGAGCAATTGTATGCCAATACTTGTCACTATATTAACTCATGTTTTGGCGGTTGCAACGGTGGTTATTGAAGAAGACGCAGCGGTTCCGGTTGTTTTTGTGTTTTCTTTGTTTTGGTCTTAACTTTTGGTTGGACCTCTGTTGTTTGTTTGTGGGCTTTTGTGTTGTAAATTTTGAGCTTTTGTATTGTAATATTTATTGTTGGTAATGCATGTTACTTTTGTTTCAGGGAAAAAAAAAAAAAAAAAAACCACCACCGAAAAAGAGTATAAATGGCATTCTGATAAGGTTGGGTGCAAGTGCAGAGCACAGCGTTTGATTATCAAAGAAAAACTTAAAAAATTATAAAGATAAAAGTAAAATGGTGAACCAAGCACAGATTCTGTAACGTAGGTGCGGACCGCTTCTCAGGGCTTTTCGGTTTGCCCTAGTGGGGACGACGACACGTGCTGTACATATTTAATACATACATACCTCTCCTGACCTACGGTTAAAACAGCTCACATTCCAGGATTATTTTTCTTACAAAAATGCTACTTTTGCATGGAACATGCCAATAAAAAAAATGATGATGGAGCAGCTCTCTAAGGGCTGGTTTGATGTTGCTGTGTTTTGAAAAAAAGATGTTTCTGCTGTGCTGTGAGAATAAGCAGATGTGAAATAAAGCAGCAGAGTGTTTGGTAAACTTTTTTGTAAAAGTGCTTTTGAAAAAAAAACAGTATTATAGTATTTGGTAAACTTTTATGTAAAACAGATGTGAAAAAAAACCAGTTTTTCAAAGTTGGGTTTTGCAGCTTCTTGTTTTTGGCTTTTTTTCATCCAAAACTGTGAAAAAAAAGCTGAAGCTGAATGTTTACCAAACACAAAAACAGCTCCCAGCTTTTTTTTATACCAGTTTTTTTCAGAATCACCTCAGTACCAAACCAGGCCTAAACATCTTCCATGTTCCATGAAGCGATTGTTACAAGATAATAAACTTGATTCATATAAATCTTTCTTTTAATATAAACTTTGATATTCGGCATGGTTATTTTCATGTAAGGATAACACTTGTCGCATATTATATCGAAAAAGTTTGAATTCGTCGACAGAATCGCATGTCTTCTCCAACCACTTACTAGACTTCCACCAAATCAACTGTATATGTGACCAAATGGTCTGTTTGAGCCTATTTCAAAGTAATTTTAAATTGGTTAAAAATGCTTATCATGATGTCTAAGATAAATGTCCTAGTTATAAAGTGTTTCCCAACTAAAAGAACTCTTACGACGCATGTAGACATAACTTAGCCCATAAGTATTTAATATTTTTGTTGATATAGAATGATGTACTAGAATCCCAAAAAGAAATGGATAAAAACTATAGCTTGACGAGAACGCAACACACAACATACGGATGAGGTGAGGATTTCGGTTTACTAAAGTGAACAAAGCCAAAGAAAAACAACAGAGGATGAAACTCTGGAAGAAAGAAGGAATCGGCGGGTGGTGCACATGAGTATCAGGGTCGGTCTAGGGATTTTTAAGGTTCAGGACGACGTAAAAAAAATGTACCCTCATTTTATATAAGAAAATTATTTGTCTTCACACGTAAAACATCGATAAAATTATACTTAGAAAAACACTTCAAACTTAATAATTTATAAACAAGGAAAAACAAATTTATTTTGTATCGTGAGAAGGAAACAAAAAAACTCTGGATTTACAAGTAGATAGATATGAATTTTGTTTTCCATCTGAACTTTTAAAGTGTTTTTGTATAAATCGTGAGATGTTTTTTCTTATTTACTAACCTTGTCAGTATGGGACTAAAAAAATAATGATATTTTTGAGTCTTTAATTGATATGTATAAGTAATAAATTGGTACTAAATTAATTTTTTTGGTGACACGTTATATGATTTGCAAATTTGATCTAAAAATTTGGTTAACGCATTACTCTTTGTGTCACATCCCGGGCCCAATCTACCACCGTAGCACGATATTGTCTGCTTTAGGCCCCAACCATGCCCTCACGGTTTTGTTTCTGGAAACTCACATAAGAACTTCCCAATGGGTCACCCATCATGGGAGTTCTCTAGCCCCCTTCTCTCTTAACTTCAGAGTTCCTATGGAATCCGAAGCCAGTGAGCTCCCAAAAGGCCTCGTGCTAGGTAGAGATAAGAATATACATATAAGGATCACTCCCCTGGGTGATGTGGGATGTCACAATCCACCCCTCTTAAGGGCCGGACGTCATCGTCGGCACACCACGGCCAGGGTTAGGCTCTGATACCAAATTGTCACATCCTGGCCCGAGGGGGACCACTTCCCTGGCCCGCTTCACCACCGTACCACGATATTGTCCGCTTTGGGCCCCGACCACGCCATCACAGTTTTGTTTTAGGGAATTTACACGATAACTTCCTGATGGGTCACCCATCCTGGAAATGTTCTCGCGCGTTACTCGCTTAACTTCGAAGTTCCTACGAAACCCAAAGCCAGTGAGCTCCCAAAAGTAATTTGTCACATCCCCGCCCGAGATGGATCACTTCCTGGGCTCGCTCCACCACTATAGCACAAGGCCTTTTGGGAGCTCACTGGTTTGGGTTCTGTAGGAACTCCGAAGTTAAGCGAGAAGGGGGCTAGAGAACTCCCATGATGGGTGACCCATTGGGAAGTTCTCGTGTGAGTTCCCAGAAACAAAACCATGAGGGCATGGTCGGGGCCTAAAGCGGACAATATCGTGCTACGGGGGTGGATCGGGCCCAAACCGGGATGTGACACTTTATGGAAGATTAGACTTGAATTGTAACAAATGTTTAAAAATAGCAATCCACATAGATACTAGCTACTAATTAAAAATAAATTAACAACTAAACAAAAATTCGTAAAATTTGAAAAGAATAAACATGCACTTAGCATTTCAAACTTAGGACCTCTCGTTAATTTTAAACAACAAAAGCTATTGATTTTAATTAAACTTCTTGATCATTTAGCCAACTTTTTTATATTTATACTCTTATGAAAAGAAATTTATAAAAATTGAAAAGTAAATAAGCACACATGGTGTTTTGAATCCGAGATCTCCTCATTAATTTCAAACAACAAAATCATTATTTCTAATTAAACTTCTTTATCATTGAACCAAATTTTATAAATCTACACTCTTATAAAAATATATACAAATATAACATTCTAATAATTTTGATGCTCCCAATTATTTTGAACCCCGAACGATCGTATGCCCGGATGAGTATACATGAATCTGGAACAACAGCATGTGGATGGTCAGCTCAGCTGAGAGCTGCAACAGTAGCTAGCCTGACCACATGACATGAATCCTCTCAATCTAAAATCATAATACAAAATATTTTATGTCATATATTGTCAAATCCCCTTCAAATCAACTAGGTAGCTTTGGATCGTTGTTCGAGAATGGACGTCTTGCCAAATGGGTATGTGCTCAAACAGTTAAGTGTTGTCAAATTGTTATGTGTTGAAATGAAATAATCTTTTATTTTATCGAAAAAGACTTATATTGTACGAGTTTAATATTACAATGACCTTTTAAAAAAAGAATAAAAAAATATGTAATTTATATGTTATTGTTTTATTGGGACAGATTATCACTTAATGATGAACTTGTGTTATATAGGTCGTTATCCTTCCTTATCAGATGATTTTATTCACAGTAGAATAAGCTGTCTCGCGGTTGTGTTCCAGCACTATCCAAAGCAGAAAGGTGTCTCGTTCCTCCTCCAGGCTCCAGTTGTAATTATTTGTTAGGTTTGGCTGGCAGCATTTAATTCACTCATTCATATCAAACCTATCTCCTCTCCCTCTTCCGCAATACATATTTTGTTCTTTTCTCTTTATTAGTGTACAGTAGCCTCCTTCGTTAATCTGGTCAACCCATGTATGTTTTTATATATCAAGTTAAAGTTAGGGAGATAAGGTATCGCTACATTCTCCATTATTTTGTCATACAAATAATCAAAATCATTTATTTTTATTTAGTTATCTGATTCATATAACTATATCAATTCAAATTGAATGAATTTTTTTAAAGATGATATTGAATTGTAAAGATAAAGAGGATGAATGATTTTGTGTATAATGTTTGATTTACATAGTTTTAACATGAATGAAGCCAGTAATGTCCTACAATAAATTCTAAAACTTTGTTCTTAATTTTTTACGTAATAGTATCGTCACAAACTCACGGTCATCCAACCTCAACACACTAATTCCAAGAAGCTTTTTACATGTCTTTTCTATTTGAATGCATGTCATGACTTACATTGTGGGTTTCGAACTTTAGATTCACTCTACTTTTAATCACCCTCACAATTCACAATTGAGTTAAGTCTAATAGTTCTTTTTGTACTTGTTTTCCATTGAAATGCATGTAGGGCAAATTCTCACTCATACACTATTATCTTACTTTATGATACAACTGATTAGCTTGAATACGATTCTTCAAATATTGAATATGTTAGGTTTTAAGTTTCAAATTTTGAGTGAATTTCAGAATTTCCTTGATAGATCAACTGTGGATTTCACAAACTATAGTATTCGTACTCCGATATCTCCGCATACATGCTGCATGCATGCATATAGATATAGGTGATACTGTATTATGGCTGTAGACTTAGGACTCAAGTATATTATATATGGCTGGTGGAAGTAATGTTTTACTTCTCCAATTAACTTAATTATTCAGAAGTTAGCTTAGTTAATCACAAGTGTCAGCGGAACCCTCGTCAACTTTTATATATGGAATCGTCGAAGCCTCGGATCAAAAGATGTTGCCAGCTTTGGAAACCACGGCCTGCCTAGCATATGTTCGCAGATCCTCAGCTGAGTTGGGAGGTCTACGCAGAATCAAATAACAGCCGAATTAACGAGATATACTTGTTGTAACTCGAGGTCGCAAGCAGTTGACTTCCACATATATATGTATTATATATATGCACACAAATTAACATGTATATTTGCGCAGAAAGCTTTGTTTAATTAACTGCAATATCAACTTGATTGACCATATGAACTGGTAATCATGTGAAATTCCCATGTTCTGTATTTAATATAAAAAGATAATTGACATCCGAATCAATATTAATGATCCCGGCAATTTGGGAAACTCATCTATGCAATTAATTTAATTAACATGGTCTATCTTCTTCCTAATTTTGGTTCGAACCAAAGATAAGTAACCACCTTTGAGCCAAAACATGTGGCTTTAATGGTTTGACGTGCAATCTGGTTCCAACACTCTTTCGGATTAGGGCATAATTAAGCAGGTTTGATACAACTGTTTTGAGGGTAAAGAGTTGGACCTAATACCTCATACTTTTAAGTGCACAGCGATGCATTTTCGTTGAAGTGGGGTAAAATCTTTCTTTTTCCCGTCTAGATTGACTTGCTCGTTTTAGAAGTTGTCAACGTAGATCGAGTACAGGATACAACTAAGCAATTAAACATGATAATTGATGAATTATATGATATTGAATCCCATTCAATTATATGATACTGAATCCCAAAATCAGTTACAAATATATCATCATAATTTAAGTTTGGTTGGATCATATTCGCTGTCGATCGAATTGCGAACTTGTTGGTGACTTAAAAACTAGTGGTCGATGACTTGATGTGGTGATCAATAATGGAATTAATTATATTCATTTCATAATTCAATATAGCTAGCTTATCAGACCAGTTAGTTACATGCTCCACGCACCATGTTTACGTTGGACAAGGATTGTCTGCGCTCCTACTTCCGGTGTCCTCCCGTGCCCTCCTGTTTTGTGTGGTCACGGTTAAGCCACGTCAACATTTTATATTGTTTTTTTTTTATTTTTGATAGAGATAATAAGACAAAAATGAATAGTAATATAAAATGTTAACGTGACTTAACCGTAACTAGTTTAGTGAATTCTTGTATCTCAAAGGTACGTCCTAAAAGAGTTTTGTTAAAAGTGCATTGAACCCATATGAAGCTTAACCATGAGCATATTGCATCATTAGGAAAACATAGGTTCGATCAAGATTTTTTACTTGGAATGCCAAAAGAAAGAATGATATGAGAATACTTTATGAAAATAGATTGCCTTAGCACTGAGCATATTAAGTACGTAATTGGTTACTAATGCCCACATCCCCTCAGCCCACAGCTTATCTCAGATCACAAACTTTGCCCTCTCGTGAAGTAGGTTTGAAGTGCACATCCCACATCGCCTCGAATTCAGCCCACTCAACCCACTTTAAAATTTTGAATTTGGGCAAAAGGTTGAATGCTTGTAGAAGTCTTAACTCAAATGAGCCCAAAGAACAGAAGTCGAGTTTAAGTACAGTCAGGCTAACACAATTTATGCCCCAATATTTAACCATAAGGAAAACTAATAAAAAATGCTTGAAAACTTTGAGTTTTAGTGATAAGGACAAAATAAAGGGTAAAATGAATAGTATCAGAATTGACTTTTTAGTATAAAAATGTGGTTTTTCGTTAAAGTGAACAGTACCATGGACTTTTAGTTAAAACTCCCTTAATCATAAGTGCAAGACTTGGCTGCTGAAAATTCAGCAGCCACTCCTGCTTACACACAATCCCGAATAGACACGTGTCCATTCGAGCTTGGGTGTAAGCAGGAGTGGCTGCTGAAATGTTCAGCAACCAAGTTAATTCCAAATCCATGGATTCATATGGTTTGGAACAAATTGAGCTTAGTCAGTCTTATTACATTCGATTTGGTTGATAGCCTTATTTTACTCCGTTGTCAAATATTTATAAAAATAATAACGCGTCGAAGCGGTGTTGGGTATGTCATCCGGTCTCCATGCGCTATTACATTACTACAAACAAAAATAAAAAAATTTCTTCAATTGTTAACATAGAATATTTAGAAATTAATTAACTACTAAGCATTTTGTTTGTTGATTTTTGTTTGAAAGCAAGCAGCAACTAAAAAAACTACCAAGCATCTTCTTGATTACAACATGATTGGATTCATATATGGAAAGCTGTAAACCAGATTAACAATCAACTACGCAAAGTCTTGTTTTGGTTTTTGTCTTGTAAGTCTAATAATATTCACTTCCTTGCCTGCGATTAATAAGAGGGATTTGTTTAATCAAAGAGGTTTTGTCTTTGTTTTTATTTCGTTTTTTTTAATATAACTATAATATATACTAAGCCAGTTGAAATTAGGGCGAATCACACAAAAATTCGTTATAATAATTTAATATTAAATTTATCGTTTATGAGAGCACTTGCAGGTAAAAAAGATCAGAAAAATACAGTTAGATCTAAGTATTAGACGCAATAGATTTTAAATTTAATCAAAGTAAAGGTTATCTTTGGTCTTTGGCTATCTATACTAAAAAATAAAAATAAAATTCAGTGAATCCGCGTTGAAACTTGCTGCGCTGGTGCTGCCTTGGACCCCTCAGCCCTACCTAGTCAGCCTCGTTCACACTTTTTCTTCATTCAGGTTGGCCCCTCATTTTGTTTCCCATTCCCATGGGCCCTTTTAGGCAATATTCGTCATGCATCGTTCATGCCTCGTCATTTCGCGGTTTGCTGTTTCCGTTTTAGGATATCTTTCCTGCAAAAAGCACATAACTTACGAAAAGCATTTCAAGTATTTTTTAATATAAAAACATATTCTTTAAAAATGACATCAATCGTTCAAGATAATTTTCAAAACGAACGCTTTATACGTTGCAAGAATAGATAAAATAAAAAAATTTCAACACGTCAATTTCTCTCCCTTATTCATGTTACCATTCTCACATAATCTTTGACCAAAATTTTAACAAATATATTATTAAACAGACTTCCTAGTCCACCTTTTGGGGTCCCAACACTTGAAAATCAAATGTAAACACATGGTTTGTTTTACAGATAGACACGTAATTTACCTTTGACTAGGACTCTCTTGTATACTTGTGTAGTTATACTGTAAACAGTAATGAGAAAGATTATCTCCTGCAATTCTCGACTTGTCACTGTTCTTCAACCTTATGCAATTCACTTTCCACATGGTATCAGAGCTCTCTGCTTAATCACTCGTCTTCTGATACTAGATTTTGCTTCCGCCACAACTACCGCCACTAGTTCTCCCTCTGCCATGACTGCTACTTCCTCTTCTGCTTCACCCCTATTCAAAAATTAGACCGTTTTGCAAAATACAGCAAGGACATATAGCAACTTGCCTTTGTACATAGAAATTTTCGATACATTGAAAACAGATTACATATAACGTTACTATTTTACTCAAATTGTAACAAATTTATTTTTGTATTGATATACAGGACATATGACTACATTATTTAGATTTATTATAACACATAAATTGATAAATTCGTGTAACTTGTAATCTCGATACCCATACAAATTCTATTTTCCACGTATCTATCAAGTAGGATACTACGAAGGACACGCAATTGAAGTTAATGTTGAATATCAATGTGAAGCCAAGTTCCTTTCTCGTTAGATGTGAAGCCAGCAGACTGCCAGAGTATTATTGGATTGTGATTACTTATGCTAATCACCATCAAATTGAATTTGTTATTCATCTTCCTTAATCAACGCAAATTATATATTTTGGACGTCGACCACTAGGTCTTGCGTATGCATGCTTCATTCCTACCCTGTATGCTACGTACATCAACAAGTATAGCTGGAATATAAAAGAAGAAGAAATTCGATTTATCAACGTAGGGTTTCTACAGTCAAAGTCATGCGTTCTGCCTTGTCCCAACTCCCAACCCTTGTAAGAAATGGTAGTCCTTCCACCTTTTCGATCCTACGTGCACTAAATTGTGATTTATCATGTTAAAACCAACAAATATTTGCCTGAACTTGTGATTGTGCATCAAAATAGCCAGATCAAACCACACTCCGAGTGTTTATTATTTTTTTTGTATCTTTTCGGTTTCATAACTTGTAAAAATTTGGCTTGGTTTGGGACGTGCTTATATGAAAACCACTTAATTCGAACCAAATCAACTAAGTAAAATTTATTACGTTTTGGCACTAGAGATTTATTTATTGATTTTGACAATTTAAAATCATCTGCAAATTAATATCAATGTTTAAATATAATTATAAAACTAGTTTTTTCTTTGATGAAATTATTAAAATTATTGTCTTGATAACTTTGGCTTCTTAATTAGAATATATAGGACAAAAAAAAAAAAAAAAAATCAAACTAAAGAAGTATTATGCTTTACTCAACACACTATTATTAGAAACTGAAACATATAAGTATGATTGAGCTAAATTACTAAAACAAGTTAAAAATATTGAGTTCGGACATAACTGATACACTGTCCTAATCAAACAATCCACACAATTAGTGATTTTGTTTTGGGTTGGTAACTCTTTGTTGCGTTTAAGGTGAAATTGATCTAAATCAAATCACAAATTACGACCTTCAGACTGAATATCTTGATATCTTCTTGATCTACCTACCAAGATGCCCTGGACCAAATGTAGCAAATGTGAATGAAACAGGTTTAATAATTTGGTCCCTAAGCACTAGATAGCACTGCTCAAACAAAACAATATGGTAAACTTTGTTAGACTTCGTATTAGGTATATCAAAATTCAAAAGTATACGAAAAAGGTAAGTAAAATAGCAGCGTGCTTAATGTCATGGCGAAGAATAGTAAACGCCCACGGTATATAATCACAATCAACCAGTATATACACGCAGTAGCAGTTAGTATTACCTCGTAATGTCACGCTTTCCCACCATCCCTTTTTATTTGGTTTAACACCACCACGCCGACCCATTACCCGCATATTATATACAAACAAAGATCGAATACTGAAGTGAATCCGACGGACCATGTTTATACAAAATAATTCAAGTGTTATTATATTTTTTTAATATATACGATACTATCAATACTATAAAAATAAGAGAATGATTAAGCTCACATAAATTTATATAATAATTTGATTCAAGTTCATAACTAAACTTAATACTCAGCACATTATGAGTGAAGGCCCGCAAAGACCTGAATCTATTCCTTTAACTTTTCAATAACAAGATGTCCTAAATAAACTACTAAGCATCTTCTTGATTTCAACATGATTGGATTCATATATGAAAAGCTGAAAACCAGATTATCAATCAATATCGAAAAGTCTTGTCTTATTTGTCCAATAATTAATATTCACTTCCTTGTCTGCGGTTAAGGAACTTTAGATGGACACATGTCAACAAACTGTTGTTTTAGTTTTGTTTTAATTTACACTAAGTCGGTTGAAATGGACAACGATCCCAGTAGCGGAGGGAAAGTGGGGTGAATGGGTTCACTTGACCCCAACAACTTTATATTACTCCACACTATTTTTGCTATTGATCCCAATACCCCAATAAGAACTTCCAATAATTAAGTTGAGTTTAAGTTTTAGGTTCAGTTTAAGTTTATGTATGTATGCTTGCTTTGATTTTCATTATTTATTAAAACACTATATTAATCAACAGTATTTCATAGTGAGTTCAATGAATTGAAAAGAGTGATCAATAATCTTGCACAAAAGTTGGTGTATATGCTTATGGTAGTCAAACTAAAGGTTGTGGCTTCTTATGTAAGATCCCACATCGGCGGGGTGGGGTTGGTCATTGGCCTTATATGTATATGCCCTTCTCTTCCTAGCATGACGCATTTTGGGCTGAGCCCCAAGAACAAATCCATGAGAGTGTGGCCTAAAGCGGACAATATCGTGTTACGGCGGAGTTGGGATGTGACCGCTTAAGTGGAAAAATCTAATATTATACAGTTAAGATCACTACATGGTTATAACTTGGTTGTCTGGGTCGAAATAAATATTGTCATTATTGATAATGATATAGTACAACAACAAGTTCAAATTATAAGAATCAGTCACGAATTATATATCACAAAATGTTACCACATTTACTTCTTTATTATGACCCCAGTGAGTTCAAATCCTGCCTCTGCCACTGAACGATCCTCTTGGGATCCTTTTTGTAGAGATCCAGGGATCAAACAATTTTGTCCGTTCATCGTACATCGTATAGTTAGAAATTATTTTAAATTTAAAATTTAAAATTGAATATAAATAATATTTAACAAAAACTGACCGCACAATGTACGATGAACGAACATAATTGATTGATTTCCAAATCCCCACAAAGAGGATTCGAAGAGAATCTTTGTCCAGGTGAAATTAGCGAATTACGCAGATAGCTAATTATAAAAATTGGATATTAAATTTTATCATTCATGAGAGTACTTACAAATGAAAAAACCAAAAAAGCAATTAAATTGTAGTATTAGATGTACGGATGATATTAGAGATATCAAAATTTTAAATTAAATTACGTATCTGTTGACCCTAAAAATTACAAAGCCTACGTGGCGCGCAGGCCGAGTAACTAATAAGCTAACTACGTTATTCGGTTGAATGCGAGGCTTGCCAACTCGTCGGCCGAGGAGTACAATTTGTTGGTGTTGCGTTGAGCACGTTGCTGACTTCTTTATCTTGCGACTGCGGCCGAGGAAGGAACATCTCGCGGCCTTCGGATTCTCGAGCCTGAAGACAAGGCTGCTAGTTCTGCGAAGTTCACAAGTCGTCGATGCCCGATTCAGTCACCGTGATTATATTCGTAAGAGTATAAGCATGTCGAATCGACATCAGACTATACGGACACAAATATTCAAAGGTGATGTATGTCTTAATGGTGAACGTGGTTCGGCCATCAGAATGCCGAACTCTAAAACTCACTTGTGAATATCCAATCATAAAATCACTCGGCGTCCGATACGCCGAATGTTGTAACTCGTACCACCTTACTTCGCCGAGAGGGCTGATAAGATGACCCCTGCCAATAAGGATTCAAAAACCCTTCTTGGCCGATACTTGGATAGGTAATCAGTCGGCCTCGACGCAGTGCTGTTTATCCAAACTGAAGGTGCTTCTCGGTCGGCTGATTCTACGGCAACAGTGCTGTTTATCCAAACTGAAGGTGCTTCGGCGGAAAAAGAAAAGGAAAAATCTCAAGGTGTTTGAGAGGTTTTGCGCAGGGCAATTGTGTGTTGAATTCAAGGTCCTCTCTTTGTTGCATGACTTCTTGTATTTATAGCACCTACTCCTTGAGACCGAATTAAACCCCTATCTGGATTGGGAGTCCTTGCCCTGTTCCAACTTTGCTTCGAATAACCCCACTCCCATTAGGACTTTGAACTCACCCCCCTTCGGGGCTTTATTCACTGCTGGTCGAGATTCCTAGTTGCACCTGGACTTCCTCGACCCTCTTTGTTTATCTGGAACTACTACTTGCGATAGGACTCGACCATCCTTGCTAAACGGTCAGGGATCATCAGGCGGCCTATAGTATTTTGACCCAGCTTTGGGCCGAGCACAAACCTACACTCGGCCCAACAATATTATTTTGGGCCCAAACAGTATCACCAATAAAAAATAAGCACTTAATAATTTAATCATTAACATTCATATTATTTAGTTTAGAAAATTTAGTTTAAAATTTTGATATTCCTATCATTAACTGTAGATGCATTGCATTAAATTTAATCAAGTAAAAGTATGTCTTGGTGCAACTGTGCAAGTAGCCATTTACAACAGTGGTGAAAATATGTTGAGTCCTTACATTACATCGTGAGTTCGAACCTCGTCTGTAACTAATATAACAAAATCTATTTGACAAAAAATAACCAAAAAAAATGTCAGTCTTGGTCTCTGGCTACCTAAATTAAAAAATGAAAATGGAAGTAAAATTCAGTGAATACGCACTCAAAAGTTCTGCCACGTCGCTCACCGCTAACGATGGCTTGACCCCTCCGCCTTACCCAGTCAGCCCATTCATACTTCTCTTTATTCGGGTTAGGTCCTCATTTGGGTTGCCTTAAATGTTTGTTTTTCCATTCCCATTCCCATGGACCCTTTAAGGCAATATTCGTCATGCACCGTTCATGCTCGGAGCATCTATACTCTCATTGCCACTTTTGAATGCTCATTTAAGAACTTAAAAAGAATCTTTGTGTTTCTAAAGGAATATTATCTCTAATGAAAGAGTTCTTATAGTAGAATCTCTAAATTTGAGGTTTTTATAGTTTTATGATAATTTGATTAGGTGCACATTTTTTTTGTGTTAACATTTTTTGAATTAATTTAACATTACGTTATCGTAAAATATTTTTTTCGTGTTAACAAACCTATGTCCACTCCTCATCCTTATAGTCTTTCTTAGTTAATCGTGTATTTATTGGTTGTTATTCATCAATATGCTATTCGCACCTAACGAGTGAAATGAGAGAGATGCTTGCATTAGAGAAAGTGTGGGGATAAGGCTGACTGTGTTCCGCTACATTCATGAGATTCTACAGTTTAAGGAGTTCGCTGCTCATGATTGACCATAAATGATTTGCCTCTAAATTCCTCACACTAGTTTATATTAACATGGGAACGGAAATAATAAAATGTTATTTTGGCATTTCAAACTTATCACACAAACGAGCATTGAGTCTGTTCTCTCTTTCTCGCCTGCTTTCTAGAAACCCCCTTGAACCAAAGCCAAACGTTAGCCTTCCTCCATGGCCACCGGCCTCTGGCTAAGGCTCGGGGTCGGTGGCAGCTTCTCCTCCTCTTCCTCCTAGCCTCTCTTCGTTTTCCCCGTCCCCTCTTTCCTTTCCATCCCCCTCCCCTCCCACCTCACTTGTCTCTCGCCTCATTGTACACCCCCATTTGTTTTCTTACGCCATTTTCCCCATCCTAGCCTTTCTCAGGCTTCACCTACCTCTTATCTCCCGTGTCTCTCCTTCTTCGTTTCTCCCTCATTACTTTTAGCCCCTGCTCTTTGTGTATATCCCTCGCTTCCCCTTCTCCCCCATCCCGAGCTCCTCTCCTTTCCATTTCCTCCTATGCTTTTTCCATTGTCCCACTAGCGGGCTTAGATCCGGAGGTTCCTCTGGTGTTCCCTTGGATGGCCCTGCCATTATGTGGCTTTCCTGGATAGTTTATGGTGGTTGCCAGGTTTGGTGTTGTGGTGTTCGGGATGCAGGTTCATAGGGTCCCTTTCTCGCTTTGGCGTGGAGAGCCTTCGAATTTGTCATGTTTATGTGTCCTGGGTGGAGTCGGTTTTAGGTGTTCCCGCCGGCTGGTTTCCTGGATGCCCATAATTGGGCGTGCAGATCCGCTGTCTCCTGCTGATTTGAGCTTTCCGAAGGCTTTGCCCTTGGAACTATCGTTTCAGCCTATTTGGGTTCGTCATGGTGGTGGGGTTTAGTGGTGCGGCGGCGTGGATGGTTCCCTCTGCCATCTATGTCGTTTATCGCAACCCTTACTACCAGTATGACCTACACCAGGCAGCGGAATTCTGACGGATTTTAGTGCCTTGGGTACCGCCCCAGATATAGCTGGCGTCCCATGTCTCTGCTAACTCTGCACATGACTCTGCTCCAATGTCTCCTGCCAATTTTGCACTTGTTCCTCCACTATGGACATGTCGGTTTTATTTTATTGGCCCTATGAATGTGGTGGTCACGTGCTTGCGATGGTTGATGTTGTCTTCGCGTTTTGTGATGATTTTATGTGGCCTTGCATTTATGCGATGACCTAAGCGGTCGTCAGTGTAAGTATGTTGTGTCTATCGTGTTTTGGTAACAGATTTGTATTGATGACGATTTGTGGGCCTAGGACAGTTTTGTGGTAGCCGTATAGGGGTTTACTATTGTTTGTTTTACTGTGCAAATTCATTTCAGATCAATTTCTTGGTCACTGAAAATTATGTACCCAATTGGCCCTTTGTAACAGTTTGTGAAGATTGAATGAAATACACCATCATTTCTGTCAAAAAAAAAAAAATTATCACGCAGACAATGCATGATAGGTTTCGGAAGTGGCGGTCAATTCATCAAGTAATTCCATTACACGAAAAATAGATAATAGCGTATAGCACCTAAAAAAAAAAGATGATGCAAATTCTTCCCAATATGAGGACCAATAACCATGTTTGCAAGTGTCATTTTTGCATATGGAGAATCTCAAGTCTGATCGTCCAACAATATGATATTGACAACCTAATGGACTCGTTTGAAAATATATTTTAAATAACTGAAAGTACTATGTGCTTCTTTTAGAAAACATTTTAATGTTTAAGTGTTTTTTCATGATATACTTGCATTTTTTGCTAAGAATTAATTCTAAAAATGTTTTCACCAGAACTATTTTTAACTATTTTAAAAGCATTTTTGAACACACTTTATATGTTATTGGATACTTCGATTACATAATTTTCGATATCATGTAAACATTCTTGTCAATGAAAATTTTTGTGGACAGCAAATAACGATGAAATATTATCTATTACATAATTATATTAACCAATTGGTCAGACAATTTGACCCAAGTTCTACTTTTTTTACAAATAGCCGACTCCTCATACATGGCAAGATTAGATAAAATAAAAAAAATTTCTGCACATGTAAATTTCTCTGTTTGTCGAAAAAGTCAATACGCTAATTTCTTATTTATAATATCATTCTCACATGCATAATAGGAGCGGATGGATATACAGTATCGTTTAGTACATTGAGGATAATCCTGCATATTCGTGTCAATTGTCGGCAAAATACCAAGCAGCAATTGATCGCCCAGTTGCCTTTTTTATTTTTCAGACTAAAGCCATCACAAAATGATGACGGATGGAGTTAAAATCTACATTGTTTGCCTTGCTTTTGATCGTTTCAAATTCAAATGATGATAACATTAATCACTAACCAGAAATTTTAACTAAGATATAATGAAAATTACATCCATTGTTTGCCTTGCATTTGGTTAAAATTTTAACCAAATTTTGATTGAATGCATCTTTCAATTTTGATTGAATTTGGCATCCATTGATTGCTCGAGTGAGAAATGAGGGATGGAGAGATCGAGTTGGGAGTCTGGAGATGAGGAGGGCATGATCGTCATTTTGAAATTTTCATTAATAACTACCGTTCGTCCGTGTTTTGTAAAAAAGCTGGTTTTTGAAAGTGGCTGAGAACGGCTTTTGCTTTTTTAGCTTTGAATGGTAGTGATTTTGAAAAGAAAAAAAGTTGGGATTGCTTGAGTTACCAAACACAAATCGGAGCCAGCTTTTTTTCACCCATGCTTATAAAAAAAGTTAAGAAGTCCCAAACCGGTACTTAGTCATCTCATTTTACTGAGTTTTCTTATCAGGGTCAATCTACGGCTAAAATAATAAATGGGTAAACTATATTTTACCCCCTCAAGTTTGAAGTAAATTACAACTTCTTACAACATCTTTACGTTTAACGATTTTACAACATGATGTTAATACTTGATGTATGAATTAGAAGAAAAATAATGTTATTACTGTAACAAAGTTGATGTTTATGTTCAATTACACTATCAATATAGATTGTTAAGCATACGTAGATGTGGCAACATCACAAAATCATCGTTCAAATTAAAGAATACTGATATCTTTTTCTTAAAGGCATTGTGTATTAGTCCCAGTCAACTCGACATATTTCAGTGAAAACCCAAATTAATTGTTTTGATAATTAATGTGTAATGAATTTATTATGGGTAAATTGCATTTTATCCCTTTAAGTTTAGAGTCAATTACAACTTCTTTCAATATTTTTAAAATATTTCAATCTCATATGTTCATTACTATTTCATTTCAATTTCATACAACTGTTACTATTTCTGTCAATCATTATTTATCTGCTTACGTGGCCATAACGGACCCTACAAAATTCGCGCCACGTGGCTAAAAACAAATAAAATAATTTTTAATTATAAAATGCACACCCTCTGCATCGTCTCTTTTGCTTCTTGCAAGAACCCAGATCCACCCATAGATGCCGCAACACTCTCTCCCTCTCACTCTCACCCAACACCTTCTCAAACTTTCACACACTCCCTAAACCATGAAAGTATCTTTCTTTTCCCCCTCCTCGTTCTTCCCCCCTCTCTTTCATCTTCTTCTCTCTCCCCTCTTCAACTTCAACCCACATATGTTCATACAAAACCCAGAAAAATATCGAAAAAGATTGGCATAAATTTCAGAAAGTTGAAAAAATACGAATCCGAAGGGAAAATGAGGAGTGAGATCTGAACCTGACGAGGGCCAACGCGATCGTCGACTTTGACAGGCAACGACAGAGGATGAAGACGAAGCAGCAAGATCTGAACCCGAAGTAGGACGAGAAGCTGGAGTTAACGAATAAATTTAGAACCCAGAATCCAAAACGCAGTACCCCCATTTCCTTTAGCCACCCCACCTCTGCTAAAAGGACATCTTCGCGCCACCACCTGCACCAAGTGAAGGCTACCACCATTACCAGAACCAGCCATTTCTTATTCTTGAAGGCCCGGCCGGAAACTCCATCGCAGACATCCAAAACCCATCCCCAATTTCTCAATCGATTTGAATCTAAATTGAAGGAAGAATTCTTGTTTTCCAGATAAATTCAATGGAAGAGAGAAGGTCCAAAGCCATAAATGCAATTTTCATTTTTTATTTTCATTCTTTCGGTGGTGGGCATAGGCTGATTCAGAAATTGGATTAGGGGATTAAGGGGTTTGCAGGGGGAAGGGAGAAGAGCAGAGAGTTATGGAGGTTTGGAGAGAGAAGAAGAGGAGAGAGATAGGGAAGAATGAGGCGGAAAAGGAAGATACTTTCATGGTTTAGGGAGTGTGCGGAAGTCTAAGAAGGTGCTGGGTGAGAGTGAGAATGAGAGAGTGTTGCGGCAGCTATGGGTGGATCTGGGTTCTTGCAAGAAGCAGAGAGACGTTGGAGAGAGTGTGCATTTTATAATTAAAAATTATTTTATTTTTTTATCCACGTGGCACGGATTTTGTAGGGTCCGCTATGGCCACGTAAGTAGATAACATAATCATTAAACGGTTGTATGAAATTGAAATGAAATAGTAGTGAACTTATGAGATTGAAATGTTTTAAAAATATTATAAGAAGTTGTAATTGACTCCAAACTTAAGAGGGTAAAATGCAATTTACCTATAATAAATTCAATACACATTAATTATCAAAACAATTAATTTGGGTTTTCACTTAAATATGTTGAGTTGACTAGGAGTCTGGGAGTAATACACAATGCCTTAAGAAAAAGATATCAGTATTCTTTAATTTAAACGATGATTTTGTGATGTAGCCACATCTACGTATGCTTAACATTCTAAATTGATTGAATGTCCACAAACATAAACATCAACTTTGTTACAGTAATAACATTATTTTTCTTCTAATTCATACATTATGTTGTAAAATCATTAAACGTGAAGATAGGATTTCCAAATGCAAATAATGATGATGAGTAACTACATAACGTACACAAATAATTTTATTAAAACGAGATACTAGTAACTTTTTTTTAAAAAGTATCATAAAAGTTCTCATATTTTAACTTTTTAACAAATGATAGCATTAATAAGTTAAATTGTTAGTTATTAAGAGGAATGAGATTGGCGAGTGAACTTTTTCCTTTTTACAAATGATTAAGGGGTGGTCAGAATTTAATATTGAATACTTGCATGAATCTCTTGTATATGTATAATTTGAACTCGAAATCTCCACCCTGAGGACAACATTATAAATAATATTGTATATAATTTCATTCATAGTAATATCAGGAAAATCACATGTTTATGTTTATATTATATTGGTGTATACAGTGTATTATATGATGTGATAAATAATTTATATAATTATTAATCAAAGAGACGAATTGACGTGTCAAATATAACATCAAATGATATGATGATACGTAGTGTACCATCTCGATCACGTAAAAAAAAATCTCTCAATTATCATTTGATGTTATATCTCACTACTGCTATAAAAACATGTAATGTACCACTCATATTCCCTTCCCAACCGTATTCCAAGTCGTCTTCGTGTTCCTTTTCACTGTCGTGTTTTTTTATCGCTTCTGCTACTGCATGCTACCTTCCTCCTCTCTTACATTACATATACCCATCCACCCCTCGTACTTTATTCCCAAAATATCTTCAGACCCCCCATTTGTTTTTCTTTGTGCTAATTAGTTTCCTAATTGTTGAATAGTTGAATCAACCAAACTTTGAATATCTGTGAGAAGCATCTGAAAATGAACGGTCATCACCACGAGGAAGGGATGCTTACTTCCTCGGACTACAACTCCGACACCGAGTCCACTCAGTCCACCGGGCCCGGCGGCAGCATCGAGCTCGAAAGACGAGCTTTCAGCGGCCCCCTGGGAACGCCTAACAGCGGCAACCACACCCCGACCACGTCCTCCAATTCCAACCGGGCGTGGAGGCGGATTAAGAGCGCCAAGTTCGACAAGTCCGGCGGTACGGATAAGAGTACTGGTAATACTTCCGACCAAAACGACGATGATACTTACGTGGAGATCACTCTCGACATCCGAGACGACTCCGTCGCCGTCCACAGCGTCCAGGCAGCCGGCGGAGCCAGTAACGAAGATCCCGAGCTGGCTCTGCTCGCCAAGCGGACGCTGGAGGGGAAGAAGTCGTCGTCTTTCCGGTCGTCGCTTTTGCGGAACACGTCGTCGCACATCCGGCAGGTCTCTCAGGAGCTGAAGCGGCTGGCTTCCTTCAGCAAGAGGCCCTCCACGAAGCGGTTCGATCGGACCAAGTCAGCAACCGCCTACGCCTTGAAGAGCCTCAAGTTCATCACCACCAAGACCGGCACCGGCGCCACCTCCGGCTGGGCCGCCGTAGACAAGCGCTACGACGAGCTCACTGCCAAATCCAACTGGCTCCTCCCCTCTTCCCTCTTTGGCGAATGCATAGGTCTGATCATCTCTCTTTTACCTACGAATGAATAAATCATAGGATTAAAATGACAGAAACAAAAGCAGGATTAGAAAGGAGTGTAAAAATCACTACGTTAATTAATTAGTCAATTGTGAAACCTAAATTAGTTAACGCGGTTTAAATGACTTTGCAGGTATGAACAAGGAGTCCAAGGAGTTTGCCGGAGAGCTTTTCCGGGCACTTGCTCGGAGGCGGAACATAACCGGCGATATCATCAACAAGGCGCAACTTAGAGAATTCTGGGAGCAAATCTCCGACGAAAGTTTTGATTCCAGACTCCAAACATTCTTTGACATGTACTACACTAACACTTGGACATTACACAAACCATT
Source organism: Pyrus communis (assembly GCF_041283825.1). Taxonomy (NCBI): domain Eukaryota; kingdom Viridiplantae; phylum Streptophyta; class Magnoliopsida; order Rosales; family Rosaceae; genus Pyrus; species Pyrus communis. The sequence goes on along the minus strand of NC_142580.1, from coordinate 8,124,351 downwards.
TAATTTTCATTTATTAGGCTTCTTAATTAATCTAATCTTAGTCATTAAATTTAATATTAAGCAGAATTAATGTGTGTGTAAATGCAGGGTGGATAGAGACGCCGATGGAAGAATCACTGAAGAAGAAGTCACAGAGGTAGGCGATCCGCCATTTACTGATTACTGCCGGCCACGTTTCTTAATTTTTAATTAACTTTAAGCACCGGGCTAAACATGCTTGGAATTATGTAATCGAGTTTTTACTTGCCGATGACATTTCTTTAAGTGCTAATAACAGTTTCCTAAATTGATCGTATATATGTGTTGCAGATTATAAGCATGAGTGCTTCTGCAAACAAGCTCTCAAACATTCAGAAACAAGCAAAGGAATATGCAGCTCTGATCATGGAAGAACTAGACCCGGACAATGCCGGCTACATCATGGTTCAAAATTTGGAAACTCTGTTGCTCCAAGCTCCGGTTGGCCAATCTGTGAGCGTAAACGAAAGCCGGGTTTTGAGCCAGCTTCTGAGTCAGAAGCTGAAGCCGACGCAGGAGAACAACCCGATCCGAAGATGCTACCAGAGAACTAAGTACTTCTTCCTTGATAACTGGCAGAGAGTCTGGGTTATGATGCTCTGGCTCGGCATAGTTTCAGGTCTGTTTGTGTACAAGTTTGTGCAGTACCGCGAAAGAGAGGAGGCATTCGAGGTGATGGGATATTGTGTCTGCATTGCCAAAGGAGGAGCTGAGACTCTCAAGTTTAACATGGCCTTGATCCTGCTTCCCGTCTGCCGGAACACAATTACTTGGCTCCGAAACAAGACCAAATTAGGCGTTGCCGTCCCGTTTGATGACAACTTAAATTTCCACAAGGTAGTGTCAAAAACAGAATGTCACTTTCTCATTCGGAGAATCCAATATTGTCTCCAAAATCGAGTGTGAAATTGAATTGGTCTTGCAGGTCATTGCGGTTGGAATCATTGTTGGAGTTGGACTACATGTGGGTGCGCATTTGACGTGCGATTTCCCACGGATTATACACGCGACCGAAGATGAGTACGAGGACTTGAAACCTTACTTCGGCGAGGACCAGCCTGGGAACTACTGGTGGTTCGTGAAGGGAGTGGAAGGGTGGTCTGGTATTTTGATGGTGGTATTGATGGCCATAGCCTTCACGTTGGCAACTCCTTGGTTCAGAAGAAACAAGCTCAACTTGCCAAAGCCGCTCAAGAAGCTCACTGGCTTCAACGCCTTCTGGTATTCCCACCACCTGTTTGTCATTGTCTATGCTCTCCTCATTGTCCATGGCATCAAGCTCTACCTCACCAAGGAATGGTATCATAAAACGGTGAGTCCTTTGCACTCGAGTTCGAATTCTTCTGCCTGTAAATTAAAATAATTTAGAATATCCGTCAAAAGCAAACCGTCAGTCAGTTCCTTAAGGTAATTGAGTTGCATGATTTTGAGTGGATTTACTTCTTTTGGTGGCAGACATGGATGTATTTGGCGGTTCCTGTCGTCCTCTACGCTTGCGAAAGGTTGATTAGAGCTTTTAGATCAAGCATCAAGCCAGTCAAGATTCTCAAGGTACTTAATTAGTTGATTAATTTTTGCTTACCAGCTATTTAGCTCAAATTCTATCACCAATTTCTTAATTATCTGAACATTGTTATGAACATTATTGAAGGTTGCTGTTTATCCTGGAAATGTTCTTGCACTGCACATGTCAAAGCCTCAGGGCTTCAAATACAAGAGCGGGCAGTACATGTTTGTCAACTGCGCTGCGGTTTCTCCTTTCGAATGGTGAACACTCATACATTTTGTGCACAATATCTTCTAATCATGCCCGATTAAACAAACTAATTATGTTCTAATCATATCGACAGGCACCCGTTCTCCATTACCTCATCACCTGGAGATGACTACCTAAGCGTCCACATTCGAACACTGGGCGATTGGACGCGGCAGCTCAAAACTGTTTTCTCCGAGGTTCGTTTAAAATTTTCTAATCACAACTTGTTCATGTTAAAGTTTCTTGCTACAAAAACCCTCCAAAACTTGTGTATGATCTCACTAGTTAATTGTTTGTGTTGGTTAATTAGGTATGTCAGCCACCGACTGGTGGGAAGAGTGGCCTACTCAGAGCTGATATGCAAGGAGGAAACAATCCTAGGTAATTTTTAATTAGACATACGTACCTTAAAAACAAAAGGAGGATTTAATTAAAATTGAATAATGTGGATTGATTTGTTAATTAATTCGTGTTACAGCTTCCCTAAGATACTGATAGATGGTCCATACGGAGCACCGGCACAGGACTACAAGAAATACGACGTTGTATTGCTTGTAGGGCTCGGAATCGGAGCAACTCCCATGGTGAGCATTGTGAAGGACATCATCAACAACATAAAGATGAAGAGCAGGGAAGACGATGATTCGGAGTCCGCCCTAGAAAGCGGCAGGGCCACTCCGAATGCCTCGAGCCATAACAACAGCAGCAGTGGCAAGAACAGGAGCAACAAAGGGTTCAAGACCAGGAAGGCCTACTACTATTGGGTGACGAGAGAACAAGGCTCGTTCGAGTGGTTCAAGGGGATTCTGAACGAGGTGGCGGACATGGACGAGAAGGGTGTGATCGAGATTCACAACTACTGCACCAGTGTGTACGAGGAAGGGGATGCCAGGTCAGCCCTCATTGCCATGCTCCAGTCCCTCCACCACGCCAAGAACGGCGTCGATGTGGTGTCGGGCACACGTGTCAAATCCCACTTCGCCAAGCCCAACTGGCGCCAAGTTTACAAGGATATCGCTCGCCGCCATCCGGATAGCCGAGTGGGTGAGTACAAAAGAAACTTCTTCCTCACCAACCTCACCCACCTTCTCTTGTCTACCACTTCATGCTTTGAAAATCCTTACTCTAACTAAATTAGAATAACACCATCACTCGTACGTTGGCATATCATAACTGATTTCTAATCGTTGATGTAAGTGAGTTTTATTTTAGATGCACATTCATAACCAATTAAGAATCCATGCCGCCCTCTTAATTAAGTCCAACGTTGTTAATCGTAATCTTTGCATCATTAATTTTAATCGTGACAAAATTGATGGTTACATATGCAGGGGTGTTTTACTGTGGGGCACCAGCACTAACAAAGGACCTCAAGGAATTGGCGTTGTACTTTTCACACAAGACCACCACGAAGTTCGACTTCCACAAAGAGAATTTCTAATTAATTATACTAAGTAGAGTGATTAAAGAAGGGGAGAGAGAGAGAGAGAGAGAGAGAGAGAGAGAGAGAGAGAGAGATTAGAGCCTGTAATTATCATTAGTTGATCAAATGCTTATGTAAGTGTAATCAAATAGAGGAGTTTGGTTTTTGCACACTGATTTTTTTGCGCACCCAAAAGTGGAAAAAAAAGAAGGGAATGAAATAATGGGGTACTATGAGGGTCCACCGCATGTGGTAGGTGTGCAATAATACCTACCGCTAACAACCATCTCGTGGGAAGGTGGGGACAGGGGGGGGACCCACCGCAACAAGTACCAATAATGCATCGATTGATATCCCAATTGCAAATATGATCCAAGTTTTTTGTTTTATTATTTTGGGTATTTTGGGTAAGTTATTGTCCACATTTCTTTCCTTGAATTAAAAGAGTTTAATTGATTGGATGCAGAAACAGAAAGTGTTTAATTGATTAAGGATAAGAACCTTTATTAAGTTAGATTAAGATTTGGATTATCTATATCTTAGTGTTCACTACATTGAGCATTGCTTTATGGTGTTCTCCAAAACCCTTTGTTAATTGACCAAGAAAACCACAAAGGCACAAGTTGGATACATTCTTCTATCCGGTAGCCGGAACACGTTGCCCATTTGACGGCAAACACAAACAAGAGGGCCCCCTTATTGAAGTCGGTATAGCAGGCTCGTGTATTTAGATCTTAATATAGAAAGAGTTTTCACTTATTTGTATTGTCGCTGGACGGATGACGTGGTCTAAACAAAATGGAAAAGCGGAACAAATACTTTTCTAGCCCATGGTCAATCATGATGATGTATTTCCCTTAATTCTTAAGTCTTGTGTCCTTAATTCTTAACTCTTGCGTCCTTAACACACCACCCATGCCCCCAAAACAATAGAGTTTCCTTTTTTGATCATTTTATGTGTGTACAATAACCCATGCCTAAAATTGTTTTTAAAAGTAATTAGTACCTTTAAAATGATGATAATCATCCATGATCATCATTAGTAACGCTTGATTAAGATATATTTCAAATGTCAACTCATCCAAACATATGAATGTCAAATCAAGACTAAGGAAGAAGTTATCCTTTATGACATCTTGCTTCCATTACCCTCTAACGGAGCATTAGGGCCTATGATGGGCTATTCAACATTTGCGACGGTAGGAAGTGGACTTTGTTGACAAATGGGGCTGGAAGGAGAAATTATTGTAATGGGCTGCCGCATCAGCTCTTTCATAAAAGACGAGGCCCTCCGCGTGGATCCCACCCTCAACACCCAACTTTGTATGAAAAAGCTGACACGTGCGGCCGCCCTACGCGTCGCAAAAGAGTCAATTTGGTAAAGCACATAGTTTTAGCATGAAATACCATTTTGATTTGGCAACCTGGCATCGTGTCTTTCAACATGTGGGGTTGGTTGTTAACTAATGGTAGGAGCTGAATTTTTCCACATACATGTATTTCAAAAGGAAAATCCATCGTTTTGACCTAAAAGATGTCATCCATGATCGTCAACTTCCAAGTGCTAATGCTTTCAATTGCCCTTGGACCCACAAGAAGCTAGAAATAAAACCGTGTTTGACTTTCACGGAAGATCAAATCTTCTGCACTCATTTTGTCTGTCATTAATTGACAACCAATTTATGATAACAAAACTAAAGAGAGTTAAGTTTATAAACACATGTCAATCAATGATAGAGGCCACACACAAACTGAGTGCAGAAGATTTGAACTCCTTTCAGGGTGATTAGTAGTAATACGAAACATCAATCTTTATCTAATGAAGACTCGTATCTTTAATGCAGCACGTCTACGTACATCCGTGCGTGGCACTGTGTGTGCGGAGATTAACAGTTGTAATCAGTATCTTAATCCTATGACAAATACAAAATCATACCCGACCCAACCTTAAAATCAACAAAAACCATCATTGTGATGAACATCAAATTCTAAATGCACATTATGGCTAAAACAGCAAAAAGCAAAAACCTGCTACGATCAATGCATTAGTAACAGTGGCGTTAAAAACATACCTTGTTCATTTCACATCATCGATGTAATTGGCCCTTTCATGCCATACAATGCAAAGAGACAATGTGAACAAGTCCTAGCTGCCTCAGACAGAAATCATTATTCAGCAGTTAGTGTCACAAAACCAAAGAAAGATGTAACGGAATCTTCGCAGGCTTGACGACGCAAAGAGTTCTACAGTTCTACTATCGCAGCAGAGAAAATAGCAGCAATAATACATAGCCACAATTTATTCCACCAGATCTTTCAGCTTCGCAGTAACAACTGTGATGGTACCTTCATCTTGCTAGGTAAACCACTTTCAGTTTATAGCATGCATGAGAACATGGGAACTTTGACATGATCGCAAAATTACTTGCATAAATATATTTAACTAATCAATTGTCAGTTAAAAATGGGAGCATTAAACTGTCTTCCCTACAGTAGCTCTTTCTACATGCCTTTGCTTAGTTTTCAAGAAACTCCACAATGTAATTAGAGTAGGCTAAGGGAAGAAACAATAAAATAGCACATCATCCGCCAACGCAGATTGCAGATAAAAACAAGAAGGGATCTCAACAGAAAAACTTCCAGCAGCAGCAGAAAATGGTAAAGTTCTACCAAGTTTTAGGGTTTACAAATCCATCACTGACCTTTTTTCAAGTCCTTGTCATTAGAGTTAACTAAGTTACTGGAGTCGTGACTTGGAGATGATTCGGTCACTAAATTTTCAGTAGAGTACTTCTTAATTCTCAAGGAAATAAGAATGCTTGACACAATTCCTAGTAAAGGAAAAAGGTACGACCAAATTTGAGATTTTTGAGAGCCCGATGCCGAAGAAACGGCAGCACCAGCCAGGCTGCCAATGGATGTGTTTTGTAAAATCATCGGCATGCATCCAATAACTGTCGGCAGCAGAAAATCCACGACAAACCGAACTTTTGTTGCAGCAAGGGCATAATTTATAATGTAGGATGGCATTGGCGAGAACCGGGCAAGTAGGACAAATCTCCAACCATCTCGCTCAACTCCTCTGGATAGGACATTGAAGTACTTATTCTTCTGGACCCAGTCCATTGCTGAACTTGAACTCTTGAAAATTAACCTGCAAACACCACAGCATTAAAGCAGTACCTAAAAGCAAATAATATAAAACACACATACACAAACTTCAACCTAATCAATATAGCATTAATCCCAACAACTGGAGCAGGGGGGAATTACAGTTGATGCAGTCAGTTGTCAACTTGTCATATGAAGAATGTTAAGCAATGCTACTAACGTATTTGCGCACCTCAATCTGTTTTGGCGATACTATGAATTGTATTTGTATTAAGATACTAATATGCATTTCCCATTGCAGGGAGGTTAAATCTTCTGCAGAGGCCCTCATTTAAATCAAAATTTAAAACAAACTTGTCCTTCACTCAAAATCGAACCTGATTCCCTCAACGAATGCGGTGAACAACTCAACATAAAGCTAACAGTTTTAACTCTATTGAATCCTTTAATACTTAAAAGCTTAGAGCCACCTCTGCCAAATCATAAATTTCAGTCATTATCGCATCGAATAAGGAAAAGGGTATTAGGCATTTTGTGGTGGGGTGATTCCATGGCAGTTTTGTATTAAAGTTTCCACCTTTCATCCATCACTACAAGAAAAGCATAAAACTTCGAAAAATGATCACCGTCCTGTGTCTATCAGTTACCAAATCTAACAGTGATACTATATACATTTAGATTAAAGAGGAGTCTAATTTACTCAAATCAGTTGTCAAATTGCTCAAACGAAAAGGTAAAAGTATTGAAATTTGAGTGGTACCTGCCAATCCAGAAAGAGAGGGAAGCGCCGAGCAGCTTGGCGGCAAAGACGCAAATGACGGCCGGGAAGAAGCCGAAGAGCATAGAAGCGGCGGCCTCGAAGAAGACAGCGTAGGGCAGGCAGAGAGCGAGAGTGATAGTGTGGATCGAAACGTACAGTGGGATGGCCCATACTCCCAGGCGATCGGACAATTCAGCAAACACCTTGATCACAGCGTCCTTGTCCAACCCATAGTGCTTGCTCAGCTCCCTCCCTATTCCAATTATCGCCACAGCCGCTCCGATTGTCCACCACCTCTTCGCCATTTTCCTATCTTCTCTGCTCTCGTCAACTCTCTCTCTCTCTGTGGGATACAGAACACTCAGATGGGTCCAGATGGGCCGGACACAGTTTCATCATGTAGGCTACATTTGGGCCATTTTCTTTTTTGGGCTTTGGCTTCACTTCATCTATAATCTGAGTAAGGCTTTTATGCACGAATGGCGGGTTTGCTTATATGCAATCGGAGTTGGAATTATTCTCATTCTTGACTTTTTGGCTAAAACATTAGTTTTGAAATTTTTTATTTTCTTATTTTTTTAACACATATACGAAATAAAATAAAATAAATGTGAACTTCACCTCAAAATCTGTGGCTCGTGTGGAAGCTAGACTTGTGATCATGGGGAGGTTGAAATGCTTATGTGAATTTTTCTGACTCCCGGAAGGGGTAAATAACCGTGGCTTGCCGCCAACTATCCCCCTTAAAAAAAAAACTTCACCTCAAAATTCATATTTTAATACCTAAAAAATCAGAATCAAATCAAGGATATCAATAGATCTCACCCATTACTTTTTCCCTTGTTTTTTTTTCCTACAAATGATAGCGTCAGTGAGTTAAATTGTTAGTTGGTAAGGGGAGGAGGATTTTTGGGGATCAAATCCGCACCAGGTGCATATGCATGATTATTTTTCACCACTGTAGTGAAAACACCATTTGTGGACTCCCTCTCTTCCAACTTCCAAGTAATTAACATATTTTAAGAATGTCATTTTTCAAAGAAAAAAAATTAAAATTCCATTTTGAACAGCAGCCAGAACAATTCAAATTTATCATTATTTATTCTCATTTCTGTTTCAACTTTATTTTTTATTTTAACAAACGATGTTATCTACATTAAGTGGGTGAGGGAGTGGGCTAAGCCTCATAATAGGTTAGCAATAATATGGTTCAAATTCGCCTTTGTGGAGAATTGAACTTAAGACCTCTCACTTACAAATGAAAAAGAATATCATTAGACTGTAGTACTAAGTGACATGTTTCAACTTTATTTAAAAAATGATATGTTTTGCACATTTTAGATCACAAAAGCATTTCAGATTTCTATGAAGTTTTGCATGAATAAACATTAAATAAGGTCTTAAAATATGGACAATTTTGATCATGAAATGCAATAACTCTAGCACGATTCGTGAATCACGCAATAAACTGGTGTGGCAATTGGCATGTCCTATTTACCAGTTTGGTCGACTTGGTTTTCAGTCCTTTTCCTTGGATACCATTTTGATCAGTACTTTTCCTTCAACTTCGACACCTGAACACGTGCATTTCCACTAGACCAACCTGGTCAAAGATAGAATGGTCGATCCACTTGAAGGAACAAATGTATTCAACACATGCACGTTTGCTTTTGTTGTTGTACTGTTTTTTTTTACTGTGTTTTTCCAAAACGGACGAGACTGAATTGGTGGATGAGGAGTCGAGTTGATGGAGTTTTCGTGTGAGTGGTATTGCTAGTGTGCATTTGCGTGACTCAACAATAACAACTTCTCATTAAGTTTCATAACAATCTCCACGTTCATACTATATGGTTCATTGTATCAAAAGACTTTTATACGTGGAAAGTGTCGCTTACTATTGGAGATCTATACTTATCTATCTTTATTTGTTCTCGTGATAAGTTTTGTAAACTCATATATATATAAACTAAAACTATATTCTGATCACGTGATAAGCGTCTTAAACTCGTACATGAGAACAAAGATATGTTATGGTATTACAAAAAAACTCTTCTATTATATATGTAAAATCCAAATAGATTAGTTGGCTCCACGTATATAACACCATGAGAAATTGTATATTGATTCCATTAGGAAAAAAATAAAATTAATACCAAAATCACAATAGAAAAATAGAGTTTCAATATCTATTGACACCCCATGTTATAGTTTATTGTCTCGTATCTTTTCTAAAATATTTTTTATGGGTGAAGGTTTCTAACGTTTTGTTAGGTACTTGTTCCATCAACCTTCTCGATATATACTTTTACTCTAAAAAAATAGTAACAGAAGTTTCTCCTACAGGGTTGAGACAACTACATTGACAAAAATTTCTGCATGGACAATTTTGGAAATGCAGACGGGTGTCGGGCACTTTGGCTTTGCCAACTTTGCTTTGACCAGGTAATGCTTTGATGGGTCCTGAGTGAATGACCTAATTGAGGAGAGACTATAAATAAGAATCTTTCAAAGTTGTCCACGCATCCAAACTTAGACATTAGTTACCGAACATGACGAGAGAGATAGACAGATGATAATAAAAAAACTCATATCATTGAAAAGAGAGAGAGAGTTAAACATTGAGTGTTATAGACCCAAGTGACACGTAAGTTTTGGTTCCTTTTTAATCAAAATAGGTTAGGTTAATTAAACTTGACATTTGTAAAGTAATTTGTTGTATTTCATGTGCAAAAGCACCAAATTTATAAAAATTTAAATCGCTAGAAAAGAAAATTATGACAACAACAGTTATGGAAAATGTGAAGGCATATTAAGAGAATAAACTACATACAACTGGTAAATTAAGTTTGCAGCATATGATATCAGAATTCCACTGAATATTGATGGTTTCACTTGTGGTTGATGATTGCTAATAGGTGTTCGAAACTTTGGTGAGTACACATTCGAATTGCATGTCAGTTTCTCAGACATACAAAAAGTTAATTAATGACGATGATCATGGCTTGACAGGTAATCTACAATTCTGCATAACTAATGGAGAAAATTAATTAAGTGCAATAAACAAGCTTCTCTATGTAAGCCAAGAATGTGACAATGTATATAGAAAAGTACATAGGGTTTAAGAACTCAATACCATATGCACTAAATATTTCACAAACTTGTAAAATGCAATGGTATTCAAATTTATAAGCATTTTTCTCTTTTGTCTTGGAACATCTTTGTAGTCTGAACACGATTTCACCACAGTTAGAGTGCATACGAAGTGCCAGCAAAGAGACAGTAATCCTTGTCGTACGCAACGTAATTAACTTTACTACTATTTTCTATCGAGCTTTAGCCGAAAGGGACCGGGGAATCCACTATCCAGGGACCAAGGATGTGTTGGTTGAAGCGAGTCTCGTTTGAAAACGAATTTACAGGCATCGAACAACCGTGCATAAATGCTACCGTTTGCTCGAACTATTGTCTTAGCATGTGCACGCTGCATATAAAGTGACCGATAATGTGCGGTCGTTACACTCAACAGGTGGGTAGTCTGTTAAGACTCTACAATAATATTTTTACACTCTCGTTTTCGGTTTTTGTACTCTTTTGTTCTATCTATTAATGATAAAGATCACCTTATGAACTCTGATGCGAGAGTGTAATTATCCGATTCGAGATTACACTCTGAACAATCCTGAACAGATAATTTAAACTATTCACAGATACACATATTTTAAAATATTCCGAGCTAGGGACGCACAACTGACTGGTTAGAATGCAACCTGGGACCAATCAAGATCTAATTGTAATTTACTTTTGGTTCAGAGTTGGAGAGGCCAAATGAGAAAAAAAAAGATTATCATGATTATTTTAATTAGGATCGAATAAGAGAATCTAAGATTGTGGTAAACTTGTTTAGTTATAGAAGTTGGGAGTGGTGGTGTGTGCGTCACGCATGGGGTGGTCACTGGTCAGTGGTGTTGCTGTTATCTCCATGGGGAAGTGCATTCTCCTGTCACCCTTTCCTTAGACCATGCAAAGCGCACACAAATTACAGATACATTCTTTTCCTTCTACGCAACAAAAAAACTATATGGATATATGTATTTTCTACTCTTGGTATCTTTTTTCAACACAAGGATATTCTAAATTAGTACTCTAATCTACGTAAAAAAATGATATGAATTGAATTTAAGTGGAAACAAATAAGCACAATCTGTTGACCAACTTACTTAACTGATCACATCTTAACATTTTTGATAATTTTTCGTGATTTTTTCATAAACATTGGTGAGTAGACCGTCATTTGTGACTATTGAATCTTTAACTGTTCAGAGTTTTGCTACACACATGATACTTCTTGTGTATTGATGTATACCACAAAGAGCGACCCCAAGTGAATAAAACTCCTTGTTTTGTGAGGGTTCTAAGAAAATGTATATTATATCGAGTCTTACCCTTATATTGATACATACTATAAACCAAAATTAGTAGCCATTAAATTATTAACTGTTAAATGCTTGAGTATACATCAAGTTATTATGCATACATTGAAACATAATAGAGTTATCATTCGCTTCCTCTCTATAATAATTTATCTGCTCATCTGGCTCTTCTGACTGCAATAACTCGATGTTCCCTCGTATGCATATCGTGGCCCAAGTATATGGATAAAATTGAGAATCCAGCATGGCCGCATATGGAATAGTATCTTTACACCAAAATACCTATTTATTTACATATCTCCTCCCAAATTACTATTTAGTATTTACACCAAAATATAGTAATTTAAGAGGGTCGGATTTGGACCACATATTATTTCATAGATAAAAGGCGGGATCTGGGATTTAAATAAGGTTGGCCTCAATTGGCGTTCGAGAAGAAATTGCAGTCAAACCAAAGCGTTCAACTTTCAAAATTAACAAACAAAAGTAGATGCTAAGTACCATCTGATGTGCCACGGACAAATAGAAAGCAAAGCTTTACCCGGGTCTATCGGCCCCCCTCCTCCTCTCTCTCTCTCTCTCTCTCTCTCTTTTCAGTCTTCAGTCCTACTCTAAAATCCAAGCAGTCCAATTAGAAAACAACTTACATTTGTTTCTGTATTATTGAAACGATACGCAAAGGTAGCGATTGCCCTCTCTTTGTATTAAGTTTAAATCTCTTTTTAGTAGTTTAGTTACTCAGTACTATGATCTGGTGATATTTCTCTTCATTTGGAAGTGAGAGACCTTAGGTTCGAATCTCGTAGATGAAAATTCGATACCAAATTAGGTTGCCCATTGTATGACTTATTCTAACTTCCCCTCTCATTCTTAGTGTAAAAATATCGATGCATTAAAAAAAATAAAAAAAATCTCTTTTTAGTAGTCTAGATTAGATTAAAAGAGCGAGGATCCTCGCCGGATCCTCTTTGTGAGGATCCCGATGATCCTCCAATTACATCTATTTATCGTACATCGTGCGACCAGTTTCCGTCCGGTACTGTTTATATTCAATTTTAAATACAATAATTTCTGACCGTACGATATACAATGAATGTATATGATTTGAGAATCGCTGGAATCCTCACAAAGAGGATCCGACGAGGATCCTCATTCAAATTAAAATGCATTCTACTGTTGTATAAAAACAAGATTTTCTTTGGGTGGTTTGGACCGGTACTACGAGTTTTTTAATTGCTATATCTTTGCTCAAAAGTATGAAAGTTAAGATTGAAGAGTACCGAATCTTTCGGAGTAGGATTCTGTGTCCTCCTATTCCTATCTCCTTCCCTCCTCTCTTCTTAAATTGTGTTTTTTGTTTTATTGTCTCTATAAAAAAAATCAATATAAATTATTGATGTGACTTAAACATAACGTTCAAATAAAAGGAAATTCAAAAATTCAAAAAAATAAAATAAAAGGGGAAGAGAATTCTCCTCCATAATTTTTTTTATAATAACATGGTGCACGTTCCATTCAAACCCGCATAGTCGTACATCGATCAACAATTATATATAAACCCCAAGAAACCCACCTCTGCACCTCATATCGTGTTAGCTTGGAATCATTTTTCTCAAACCCCACACGCCATACCCAAAAGCCACGACCCTTTTCGCTCTCTCGGTAATTTAATCGAACACCTTATCATCATCCATCGTTCTGCGCACAACATATATGCTGAAAGTCCCCAACAAATTACATCTCTCCGATCTCACACATTGACAAATGACGTTGCGATTCTTCACTCTTCAAATGATGCCGTGGTGCTTCCAGTTAATGGGCAGCCACCGCATCTCTCGCGCGCAGCTCCGTCCCAACGACCAGGCCCGCCCGATCTGCACGATCAAGCTTGTCAAATCGGACGGGCTTGTGTTGATCTACCACCGGCCAATCCACGTTTCGGAAGTCATGACGGAGTTTCCGAAACACCAAGTGTGCCGGTCCGATTCGTTCTACATCGGGCAGAAGATCCCGGCACTGTCGGAGGACGACCAGCTCCAGCTCGGTCACAAGTACTTTCTCCTCCCCCAGCAGTTTTTCCAATCCGTGCTTTCGTTCGTCACCATTGCTTCCTTCAGCAGAAAAGACTCGTCGAGAAACGCGTTTGTTAGAAAAGCGGCGAGCTGCGAGCCGTTCGATATACAGAAAACGCCGTCTGGGTGTTTGAGAATACGCGTTTCGGACGAGTTTATATCGCAATTGCTGGAGGAAAAGAAGCTCGAGGAGGACGCGGCGGCGGTGGAGGCCAAGAGCGGGGTTTGTACGACGGCTCAGCTGCAGAAAGACTACACACAGCTTGTTGGGGCACGGCAGTGGAAGCCGAGGCTCGAGCCCATCAGAGAGGCTCGGGAGAAGAGCAGAAAGCTTTCTTCTTTTGGGCTGAGGAGATCTTCCAAGAAGAAATCTCAACCAAATTCATCGAAGGCTTCCCAGAAGCAAAAGAGTAGTTCTACTAATGGTTCTTCCAAAGCCAAGATCAAGATCAAATCGTCGAGAAAATGATGATTAGTGCCTTTTCAATGATTAGTTAGGATTTAGATGTTAATTAGGAGGACCCTCTTTTGATTTTCATTAGATTGAAGTGAATATACTCATTATGTAAATACATGAACATGTTTTCGTGCTTTTTTTTTAATACAATTACTTTCTAATTGCACTTTTTTGCTTAATGATCGTCATCTTTTTGCTAATCGTACTACTATTAAATTCTTCTTCTTCAATTTCTCAAAGTTGTCATTGGTTCATTAGTTCTTGGAAACTATTTTCACACATGTCAATCTATTTCTCTTTGGTTCTCTTTTGAATAATGATTCAGTTTAAAGATAAAAAATAAACAAGCGTGTGCAACGAAAAAAATAAAAAGAACCGTGCAGAATTTACTTCAATTTCGCACATATCAATCTATTTCTCTTTGGTTCTTTTTTGAATAATGATTCATTTTAAAGATAAAAAATAAATAAGCGTGTGCAACGAAAACTTAAAAAGAAGTGCGCAAAATTTATTTCAATTTTCCGTGCATGTCCATCCATTTCTCCTTGGTTCTTTTTTGAATAATGATTCAGTATAAAGACAAAAAATAAACAAGCGTGTGCAACAAAAAATAAAAAAGGTGTGCAGAATTTACTTCAATCTTGAAATGCTTGCCTGTCATAGAGTATATCTCCGTATTCTTATGGCACATATTTCATATTTCCGATTATATTCAAGTTTTTCTCGTACTACATTAGTCGTTTGATGTGAATCTAATTTTACATGTACAAATAAACCCAAGCAGGAGTGGCTTTTGGGATGAGGATCTGTTGTGAAGATTCTAAGAATTCACATATCATATTTGCTCATCGTATATCATAAGACCAGCATTCATTAAGTACTATTTACCTTTAATTCTAATAAAAAAAAATCAAAATAATTTCTAGTAGAATGGTGATGGGGCGTGGCCGCGTGGCTGGGTTTGGCAGATTTGGACTAGCTGGCCTAGGTCACCAGTGCTCTTGTTTGAGATTTTGACATGATTGGGAAATGGACAAATTAGCAGTCAACATAGGTCAGCGACATTTAAGATAGGGACTCAGACGGACCGGGATTCCACCGTGACTCGGTTTATCCGGTCCATCTTTGGTTTCTGTCTTTTAAGGCACTTCTAATCTTACTCGGATCGCAATGCTCTTCTTTAATTCAAACCTGTTTGTCAATTTTCCTTCCGAATTTGTAATGAGTTCTCAAATTTTTTTTTATGAATTTTAATTTTAATTGATTACTTTTTTGAACTTTTATAATCAGCTAATTTTTTCATGAATTTTAATTTTAACTAATTATCCTCCTAAAACTTTTATAATTGATAGATTTTTCTTTTGAACTTTAATTTTATAATTGTTTCTATTTAACTTATTCAATGCAATAACAAAAAATAAAAAGAAGTGAGAAGCTAAAAAATATGCATTAAAATCGTCTCCTAGGTAAAAATTCCATGAAAACAGCTTATCAAATCTCACCCAACGTTAAAATTCCCTAAAAGACACTTCTACCAAAAGTTCTTATCGCGCTCATCCTAAATTTGTGGGCACATCGTACAAACTACAAAGGCATGAAATTCTTCGAATTTGTGGTCTCACTCGAGATCAAGACCTAATATTGTTGCCCTATCGAAATTTTTAGGGCACCTCCTATAATACATGATTTCTTAGCAATTTTCGTTTTCTCACTTGATGTAAGAATTGTTCTAAACAGATAATTTTAGCGAAATTTCTCTCTTATTAATAGACATGAGTAGTTCACCTAAATTTGTAGGTGCACGTCGCGTAAACAGATAAAATTATCAATATTTTTAATTTAGCCCAAATATAATATAAATAGTAACTAATCAAATAGTTCTACCGAAACTTCTCCTAATCAATAGTCCGCTAAAAAAACACAGCAGCTACCAGCTCAGTCAATGCCAATACCCACCATCCAATTCCTATCCTTCACAAACAGAACATGAAGTATGGTCAAAGTTAGGCCTGGTCGAGTGGGGAGTGGGGAGGTGAATTGCTTTCTAATTTGTGGGGATTCTTGTGGCTATAATTTTATGCCAACTTAATTTCAAGACTACTCCTAATATTATTGTTTAGTGGTATTCATCTTTACTTGTAAGTAAGAGATTTTAGATTTGATTCTCTAATATTACTGTCTAGTGATATTCATCTTCACTTGTAAGTAAGAGATCTTAGATTCGATTCTCGCTAAAGGTAAATTTGAACCACATTATTGCTAGCTCATTGTGAGATTAAGCTCACTCATTAGTGTAGTTAATATCGTTTGTTAAAAAAAATAAAAAAAAAATTCCAAGACTGATACAATAATGGCCGATTCCCTTGAAACATGGTATTCCTCTTCACTTGTAAGTTAGAGATCTTATATTCGATTCTCGCCAAAAGCAAATTTGAACCACATTATTGCTAGGTCGTTGTGATGTTAAGCTCACTCATTAGTGTAGTTAATAACGTTTGTTATAAAAAATAAAAAAAAATCCTAGACTGATACAATAATGGCCGATTCCTTCGAAACACTTTGACCTTCAAATATTTCATGCGCAAATTACAATGGTTAAACATTGTTTTGTATTGGTTTCCGAAGTCGAGTGCTTGAAGATTGTATTTCTGGAGAGAAACGGAGTGAAAAAAGAGAGGAGTGGAAGTATATTTTTTATAAAAATGCTCAGGTTTGGATTTTAAGTGAGAAAATCGAAAACCAAACCAATTTATGCCAACTAATTTGCTATCAATTAGTTCGGTTAGGTTCGGTTCAACAGTTTGCTAGTTTAACATGACATGCCTATCAAGAAGGCATTCTACATCCTGCAAATCACAGTTTGAAATGTGAGTGTTTTTTCCGTTGAATTGAATGAAATGAATGACACCATTACCATGATGTGAGCGCTTCTGCAAAGGTGTTGTTTTTCTATTGAGAGAATCCTAATAAAAAACACGACATGTCGTTGTTCTTCGACCAAACTTCAACCTCAACTGCCAAACTGCAAATCCTCTCTAGGAAACAAAAAATAATCAATAAAAAAAAAACTTCATCAATAATAGCGCGCTAATTTGTACGGTCAATGCTGAATTGGGTCCGACTAAACTGAAATGGAAGCCATTCCATCTGCCCAAATCCAGCGTCTGATGGTCACCGAGAACTCAATCAACACCGTCCACTACAAGCACTCCCGAAATGTTAAGCCCACCACGAAGGTGGCCGTCACCCATATCGCCAATGGCGACTTCCACCAGGTCCTCACCACTTGCCACCAAATGCTCCTCCGCAGCATTCACCTAGACAGACATACCCTCCTTCGCGTCTTGTCCGCCTATCGGCCGATCTCTCTCTCAGCAAGCAACTCCATGGCCAGTGGTGAAGCTACGTAAGGGCGAGGAGTGGTGGCCGCCCCTCCCCTCGTCGGAAAACAGGCCTAGGAAAGATGGTTCAGCCCCTTCGCTCTCGTCGAAATTCAACCTGTAAAAATTGGTTTTGTCCGGTGCACTGTCTTGGTCGAATTTGCAGAGGAATGACGATAGTTTGGTTGGATTTGCAGAGGAATGAAGAAGATGGAGGAGAGAGGTTGGAGGGATGAAAGGAGAAAAAGCGGCTACTCCACCACCATGGGCAAAAATGAGAGAAAGCGGCTACTCCCGATACAACCATGGGCAGACAGGAGAGAAAGCGGCTACTCTGCTACCAGTAATTAAGCAGTTGTATAGGTGCTGCCATGGCAGAGAAGAGAGTTGGGTATGAGTGGGTAGGGTTAGCTTCGTTGAAGGAGAGAGATTGATGGAGAAATTCGGGTTAAATTTGACTTGGACAGGGATGAGATCTGCGACATGGGACGGATGAAAGAGGAATTGTTTGGTTATAGGCAGTGACGAAGCTACGTGAAGGCAAGGAGTGGCGGCCACCCCTCCTCTTGCATGAAAACATGCCTAGGAGTGCTGGTTCAACCCTTCCGCTCTAGTCGGAATTCATGGCACCTGTAAAAATTGGTTTTGGCTGGCGCACTGTCATGGTCGAATTTGCAGAGAAAGGGAGATAGTTTGGTTGGATTTGCAAAGGAATGATGAAGACGAAGGAGAGAGGTTGGAGGGATGAAAGGAGAGAAAGTGGCTACTCCCGATACAACCATGGGCAGAAATGAGAGAAAGCGGTTACTCTGCTACCAGTAATTAAGCAGTTGTATAGGTGCTGCCATGGCAGAGGAAAGAGTTGGGTATGAGTGGGCAAGGTTGGGTTCGTTAAAGGAGAGAGATTGATGGAGAAATTCAGGTTAAATTTGACCTGGACGGGAATGAGATCTGTGGCATGGGACGGAGGAGAGATGAACTGTTTGGTTATAGGTGTAAGGTTAAAGTTGGTTGCTTGGTTGTAGGCATAGAGAGAATTTGAAATGACAGATTGCTTTGATTTGATTGGGTTAAATGGTAATGTCAGTATATTGGGTCCTCACTGGTGAGGACCTAAGTATTTCCCTTTTTTTCCTCTTCTAACCCCCACCTTTTTTTTTTGTGGTTTATTAACCCATTTCTTTTTTTTTCTTTTTTTAATTCTTGTATGTATTTTTATTTTCCCTTTTAAGACTTCCATCTTATTTATCTTAAACTCTCACATTGTTTATGAATATTGTATTACTTTTTCAAAACAAAGTAAATATTGTTTAATATTTATTTTACGACAATTTAAATCCATCTAGGCTCCTGCCTCTCGCCTAGGCACCTAGTTGCTAGGTTCCAGTCCGTTGTTTGACTAGCGGCTAACATTTTTTAAGATCTAATCCTAGCCAATTTAAGCTTCTTACATTGATTTTGATATTATTGCTTACAACCGTTTTGGTGGAGAGATTATTTTCTGCTATGAATATTAACTCAAAACTTTCTACTCTCCAATGTAAAAGCAACCGCTTCGATTGAACCTTGCACTCTTTTAAATTTCAGCCCTGCCCTCGGCAAATCCTGGCTTTGCCATTGTCCATGGCCACGCTCATAAGCTCGTCTGCTCCGCTAACCGGTACGGGGTTGCCACTCTCATTGAATTGTACGGTCATCTCGACGGCGCGGACGCCGCAAAAGGGCTGTTTGATAAATACCCTCAACATCCCCTGTTAAGGGCTCTCTTTCTTGGACTATGCTGGCAAGGTTGTACATTGGGGAAGGTAATTAAGCCCGGCAAGGCGGTTCATGTGTTTGGGAGAATGATGGAGTCTGGAGCTCAGATAGGTTCTGTGGCAGTTGCGACGGCGGCTGGTGCCTGTGGCATGTTGAGATCGTTGATTGATGGAACAAAAGTCCACAGGGTTGGCAAGGAAGGTGGATTGGAGTATGAGGTGTGGTGAGCAAAACACTCTTGAGAATGTACATGGACTGCGGCTGTGTCGAAGACACTCGAGCAGTTTTTGAAAGATGTCATTTCCTGGACAGAAATGATTCATGCCAATGTGAAGCGGGGAGGCCTCCATGAGGGTCTTAAACTGTTTAGGCAGATGATTGGAGACGGGGGGAAACCCAACCCCCTCTGAGTCTCTAGTGTTCTCCCGGCATGCGCAAGAACGTCTGCAGGTAAACATGGCAAAGAGACTCATGGATTCTTGCTGTGAAATGGTATCCGAATGAATCTCACCATTCTGAATGCACTTAGGGACATGTATGTCAAGTCGGGATTTATCCAATCAGCTGTAAAAGTTTTGCCGAGTTGAAGCACAAAGATCTTGTGTCGTGGGCAGTCGTGATATCGGGGTACAGCTTACACTGACAAGGAAAGGTCCGAGTAGATTTGTTCTGCCACATGAAGGACTCGAGCATACAGATCCATGAAATCACATATGCCGCTGTCCTTCATGCTTGCGTTGCTGCACATATTGTTGAGGAAGGGGAGTTTAACTTAATCTGCGTCAAAACACCTACAGTTGCACCGTGCTTGGCTGGTAGCTCTTCTATCTCGTTCTGGGCAATTTGACGATGCAAGGAGCTTTATAGCTGAAAAAAGATTGAAGGGCATGCCGAGGTACTCAGAGCACTGCTCGATGGCTGGAGGATTCACCTGCAACTGAATCTGGGCAGACGGGTTATTGAGAGCTCTTTGATTTGGAAACTCTTCATGCCAACAATATGTGTTGCTCTCCAACAGGTACGCAGAAAATGTAAAACAGGAGATGGTCGATGAAGTTAGAGGAATGATTACAGACATGGATTTGAGACCAAATAAACCTTATACTTGGACAGAACTCGAAAACAAAATTCATGCGTTTGGGACGGGGGACGTAGCACACCGAAGATCACAGGGAATAGGCTTGGAGTTGCAGTGTTTGATGCAGAAAATGGAAGGCAAAGGACAGAGACCTGAATCGGATTTTAGTTTCCGTGATGTGGATGAAGAGCGTGGATGCTGGCCATTTCTTTTGGCCTCATCAGTACACAACCCGGGTGCGTCGTAGGTGCCTCGATTCTGCAAAAGTTATGTCTCGTACTCAAGGACCCAAATTCTTTCCCTCGTTTGAAGAATGGTTATTGTAATGCGATGATTTTTGGTGAATAAATTATGTATATGTTGCTGTTATATCATCTGGGTTCGTGATCTATGAAGGCTAAAATGGTCGCAAATAACGCATTTATAGTGACAATCTACAGCAGAAACGAGACATTAAACACAACGCAATTCATAGCTTAAGATGAAGAGCAGGTGGCTAAATGGGAGAACATTCTTAATTTAGAGTGAACAGCATCCATCTCCAACAGAAAACGTTAGGCAAACAAATATAACGATCAATACAAGAGTAGCGCTAATTCGTACTTAAAGAAGTGTACTGATAAGAAGTATAAAAGGAAGTTTCGGAAACATGCTAGCAAGAAATCTAGCCATATAGGTTCTATCTCAAAATTTTGCTAACATAACCACATACTGATATCACATATATGCTCATGTTTCCCTTCTGGTGGTAGGCCGCCTGCGGGGAGGAGGAGCAGCTTCTTCTTCTTCTTTCTCATTCTCGTCTTCCTTCTCTCCACTGCTTCCTTCATCGCGGGGAGTCTCTGCAGCCGCAGCCCTGTTTGGTTCAGGAACAGTTACCTGGAAAGTGTGGGACAAAAGAATTTACAAGTGCCCTAGTGTAATTAAGAAGATATCAAAAGTCGTAACCACTACAGAAAAGTGAATATATGCAAGATGTAATAGCATACCACCGGTTTCTTGCCACCAAAGAAGAGTTTAAAGAACACTGACAAGAGAACAACCACGACGGAAACAATAACACCAATTGTCATATTGGGCTGTTTTTCTCCCTTCTCAATCAGATCCTGCATGAGTATCACAAAAACCAATAATTATCGCCTTCTACAAGTTCAATTAAGCAGAGTTTTGAGAAAGTTTGTTAAGATGCTGCAATGGCAGGCCAAGGACTTACAATGATCTTGGGTTTGTATGCATCCAAAAAAGAAACATCTGCTATTTTGTAGAGAAGGCCGAATACTTTTTTCTACACGTATTAGTACTTAAAACTGATTAGCTTACGAAGTACCAAAATCAATAGAAATGAAGGAAACTCAAATATAAAAGGAAAAAAAAAAGAAAAAAAGATTACCTGGTAGCTTGAGAGTCCATCCGAAAGACCTGCAGCTTCTTCCCCAGCCTTCTGTTTCTCCTTCTCAGTCTCAAACTTCGGCTTCCATGTTGTTAGCCTAACAGATTCAGCAACCTTCTCATTATCAGCTATGAGAATATTGTCAAACAATATTCCATCCTGCATTGTCCAGATCTCAATGCCAATAGCAGCAATGGGCTCAAAGTCGGGTTTCTCGGTCTCGAAGTAATCAGGATTTGGAATTTCTCGAGGCTTCCATATGCCCTTGTAACTGGGGTTGTCAATCATAGGAGGCCTCCATTTTCCTTTATAAGCAGGATTATGTTTCATTGGCTTCTTCCATTCTCCACAACCTGGTGCCAATGAACACTTGGGGTTATCAGCCTTTGGCGGTTCCCATACACCATCCTCTTCGTCGTCCCAATCTTCTGGTCTTGTCGCCTCAGGGTCATCAATCTCATCAGGTTCATCATCCAACCACCCTTCAGGTTTCACAGCATCCTCGTCTTCAATTTCCATTGGTGCATCCTCATCCCAATCATCAGGCTTAACGGCATTGGGGTCTGGAATCTTCACCCGCTCATCCCAATCCTCTGGCTTCTTATCCTCAGGGTCAGGAATTGTCTTGGCTGGAATCAACGCAGGCTCGAAATCTTTAGCCGAAAGAAGATTTGCCTTCTTCTTCTCCTCCCCATCAATTAAAATCCTAACTTGGTTATCAGGTTTCAATATTGCAGTATAAACATGAGACAGCTTGTCGGAGGGCACGGATGGAGGGTCCTTGAGATGGTGCTCAACATACTCTCCACTCTTGGGGTTCTTGTGCTTGAAGATGAAATGAACCTTGTTTGTGGAACCACATTTGTCCGGTCCAAACATAATGGAATACGGCGATTCATTGTCAAATTCCTCCGCTTTCCAACCCGCCTCCTGGGGGCGGAGGTATTTCAAGTAAGCACCGCCACATTCGAGCCCGTTCTGGAGCCGGACCTCAAACTGCAGGACAACGGTTCCATCCTTGAGGCTCACAGCCTTGTCGAGCTCTTTCACCACAGCATACTTCCTCGCCTTCTCACTTACCAACAGCCCGTAATCATCATGTCCCTCACTTTTGGACAATTTCCATACCCCTAAATTTGAAAAATACGAAAATTAGCATTCAAAATCCACTGCAAAAATAAATTTCGCTACACTTGGAGAGTAATAAATGACTAGAATTACAGTATGAACAAGAAAGAATTACAGTATGAACAAGAACAAATCTGGAAAAATTAGATAACAGAAAAAACAATGATTTATTTCCAATTGCTGTAATTATGCAAAATATTAAAAATTAAACAAAAATTGAAGGGAGAAAGTGCGGACCTTGGTACTCGTCCTTGGAAGAAACAATCCATCGGCCTTCAAACGACTCAGAAAATGGCTCGTAAAAGATCTGTAAACATAAATTCTTTGTAAAAATTCATGAAAAATAGACTAATAAAGAATAGAACAGTTTTCAAAAGAAGCGAATGGTTTACCGAATCGACTTCATGTTCGGAAGAAGCGCGGATCTGAGAAGCGGAGCAGCCAATCAGCAGTACCAGCAGAAGAAGAAGGAGGTCAGTGAAATTACGCCACCGTGTTCCTGCCATGAGGACCGTCGCGCCTCAACCCTAAGCGCGCCTTGGATTTTGGCTACACACTGGAACAGTTGATTTGACAGCTTTCCTTTGCTGAGTAGAATTTTTTCGTTTGTTGATTCTTTATCCAGTTGAAGAGAAGAAATTTAATCAAGTAGAAGATACTGGATAGGTGCGATATGTAACATTCTGTTGGACAATACTTGAGTTGTGAAAATACTTACTGATCTTTTATGTTCATGTAATCTAAAATACCAATGATTGCGATTATAATATTTGTACCGTTAAAATATATCAATCATTTTGATAAGTGACGGTGATGCTATTTACACATTTATTTTTATTTTTTACATATTTCTTTTAAATTATAGTTATCAGATCGAATGAATTGGAGAAGATTAATAAATAACAAAGATAAGAAGTAAAAGAATGTGTGAATATCACTATCCATAAGTAATTGATATATTTTAGCCGTACACATGTTAATTTCCGAATGTATTACTCATCATACTGGTATTCACTTATTAGAGTAAACTGTCGATTTACCTCCTGAACTTTCACTTAGCTTTCGATTTTCCTCCTGAACTTTTCTATTGAAAAATTAAGGACTCAAACTAATTTTTTCAGCCGATTTGCCCCTACCGTTAGTTTTTCATATATTTCATCCATATTTCTGTTAGGTGAGACCATGTGCACAACATGAGAGCTAGTTAAGTTATTTCACTCTTAAAAATGATTAAAATTTTGAAAATAAAAAAATAAAAAAACAAAACTTTCTCTCTATTTTTTCCCGCTAATTTATATCCTCAATTTTATTTTTCTCTCTCATTCCTATGCATGGGAAATGACATATGGTGTTATTGTCTTCATAAGTAACTAAGTCTTTTTCTTGAAGCATGTGCTACCATTTTTACTTTCTCTAACAAAATAATAATTTGACAAATGTTTATGGTGTTATTGTCTTCAAAACAGTGCATTAATATAAGAAACATGTTCATAATACTCATAAAAAATGCTCAATATAATTACATATTTTTCATAATGTCATAATAATCTCAATACATTTCCACAAAATGATTATTGAGAAGTTGGAAAACATAAGAGATTTTACAGCTCATAAGGTATATAATCCATAGAATCTCGATTACAAAATAAGGGCATTCCACTTAACCAAACACAAGCAAAATAAGGTTTTAGTTATCAAAACAAGAGCACAAACATTATGCTCGAAACACACATGACACACGGTGATCAACTACACTTTCCATGGCCTTCCTCGTTTGGTTGGAATCTTGTACCTAAACCTATTTTCATTTCTGATGACTGAGTAAGGTTGAAGGTGTTATGTTTTCTAACTTCTTAAGGATCATTTTGTGGAATTGTATTGGGATTGTTATGACATTATAAAAAGTATGTAATTATCTTGAGCATTTTTTTATGAGTATTATAAACATGTTTCTTATATTAATGCACTGCTTTGGAGATAATAACATCATAAGCATTTGTCAATTATTAATTTGTTAGAAAAAATAAAAATGGTAGTACCTGCTTCAAGAAAAAGACTAACTTAGACAATAACACCATATGTCATTTCTCATGCATAGGAATGAGAGGCAAAAATAAAATCAAGGATAGGAATTAACGGGAAAAAATAGAGGGAATTTATTTATTTATTTATTTACTTTCAGTTTTTTAATAATTTTTAAGAGTGGGGCAAATCGGCTAAAAAAATTAGTTTGAGTTCTTAATTTTCCAATAAAAAAGTTCAGAAGAGAAATAAAAAACTAAATGACAGTTTAGGAGGTAAATCGAGTCTACTTATTATTCTCTTATATGTACACTATCATTAATGGTGAGGTTACGAGAGAATATTAAAATGGAAAATTGACTATATATGTTTTAGTTTTCGATTCCCGATATAACATATATATCTACAGTCAATTGTTCTCTCTCTATCTTCACCATTAATAATAGCGTCTGCATGAAGAAGAAAAGCAATTGAATTGTATTTTGGTGCAATTTTGGACATTTGCTCATAATTTTCACTCAAAGAAAGCTCAACACCCTAAAAAATCATCATGCACCTTTTTATTTTCGACGAATAAAAAAAATTAAAAGACCAACACCAAAAACAAGAAAATCTGAGGGGCAAATTCTATGGAGCGAGCAACTAGAGAAACCAGTAAACGTTATCTTAGCATCGAAACCAAATGCAAATCGTAAGATTTTGTTCAAAATCTATCTAATTTCTAACTATGCAGTTCATAATCCTGCAGTCAAAACCACTGATTGATGTGTTTCAAGCAAATTTTGAAACCGATACTTCTTCCAATCATCATCTTGCAAGGTGATGCCTTATCAATCCACGCTCTTCATCCAACTCAAAGTTGGCTCCTGAGAAACTAGCGCTTGTGAAGAAGGGTTGCAGATCAAGGATCTCATACTCCTGCGCCTGCACAGAACAAATCAAATCCGAAAAGCTCGATTGTCAAGTGCCCATTTCGGTTAGGAGAGCAAAAAAATTAAATTTCCAATGGCGGGATTTCATGTCTGCATTACCATCCTCTGCAAATCTGCCACTTTTACATCAATGTGGGTGAGCCCTGAGGCAGAGCCAGAAACAATTTCTTCAAAGCGGATTGCATCCCTCACGAGCTGACGGAGTAAATGAAGGACCGCACTATTGTAATCCTTCTTATAAGTCATGTATTCTCTGAATTTCTGCAAAATACGAAACAAATCCTTCAGTAATCAACTACACTGAAAACTTCAAAAATTTTGCCAAGTGATCTACAAATTCTTCAGGTAGGCACAACAAACTTATTAGATCATAATGTTAAAAGTACAAACAAGATCAGATTGTGCTTGGCAATGATTGATTATGAAAGTGCGTATAAAAAGTCATGGTATTTAAAAATTAAGGGCATAAACATTCAGCAAAGACCTAGAGATGATTATCATGTTGAAACTTGAGTTTTGGACGGGGAATAATTTGAAAACTTATGTGAGCGTTAACACGTAAGAAATACAAGAAAATAGGGAGAGTAAGTTGGCCGTGGTGGATACTTAAGAATCCTCATATATAAGATTGACCATACTCACTCTAACGTAAATTTCCATTGCCGAGCAGAATAGCTAAAACCTTAACAATTCAATGTGGCAACTAGACTTGCCACTCTGTCATAAAATTAGAAGCTTTAGAAGACTATAAAAACACCAGAATAAAAATGGGAAAGGGAAAGGGAAGGTGTGCAGCTTTTTATACCTTTTGCAGAGCTTTCTGCACCCCAAATTTTTGGGTTGAGATGAATGAATCGAGTAATACACGAATTGCCATGTCCACATCTTCTTGTATTACATGCTGTCTAAGGTGCATTCTTGCATGTGCTTCAGACATTCGGATCATTGATTCAATGTGCCTTACAGCTATAGGTACTCCTTGTCCATGCTAAACAAAACAGTGAAAGACTAAATCTCCTATAAGGTAAAACCCAAAACACAAACTCTCAAGGTAAAAACATGTGAGAAAAGAAACTAACTGAAGATTCTCTCCGCATATCAGCATAAACACGTGTGATCTTTTCCAAATCAGCATCGTGCAACCTTGGGAATACATTTAACTTGGCATATGTTATGTATTTCTTCAGCATATCTTGAGGAATTATCTGAAAACGAAGGCCAAAAACTCAACGAGATTAAAAAGAAAGAAACTCAAGTGCATACAAACCAAGCAAGTCCAAGTTGATAGACTGGGTAGCGTATGAAGTATAAACCTCTGGATCTACTGGGTTGGCAGAGGATTCACTATCTTCGTGGGATTCACTTATAGGCATATCATCCATATTAGCTCCCTTAGCTTGCGACTTGAAGTGACTATCAACGACAAACTTTGCAAGCATTTCATCAGTGACTGGGTCAACCACATCCTGCATATTATCATTTTTTCCCACCCTGTGAAAATGAACTGACATAGAAATGTGAAGAAGAAGACTAGAGTCTGTAGAATCCTGACCTTAACAACACAGAGGATGTCAAAACGAGAGATGATCGGATCCGTTAACTCAACATTTTGCGCAAATGTTTTAGAGGAATCATATCTGGAATGCAGACGTACAGGTCAGATTGTTCTCAGACATGCAAGTATTGGTTACAATGGGAAAAAGAAACTGTGTCTAAGTTTATAAATGAAAGCGAGTTTGTATTCTTAATAATTTCTGCACTAACATACCTTCCTCCAACAGGGTTTGCAGCTGCAATGACAGAGCAGCGTGCTTGGAGAGAAGTGACGATCCCAGCTTTTGATATGCTAATACTTTGCTGCTCCATTGCTTCATGAATACTCACCCTAATTGCAGATGAAAATGTTAGTGCTCAAATCCTCAAAATAAATGGGGAAGGGGGTAAGTCAGCTTTCATAATTGGAAGATTGACATATAAGGTAGCATTTCCGTACCTATCCTGATCATTCATTTTGTCAAATTCATCAATAAGACATATTCCTTTGTCAGCTAGAACAAGCGCTCCTCCTTCAAGAGTCCACTCCCTTGTAACAGGATCCTTGTGGACAGCTGCTGTGAGCCCCACAGCAGATGCACCTTTACCAGTAGTATACACAGCCCTCTGCCCAGTCTTTTCAACATACCTTTTGAGAAGGAAAATTCAATAATTAAATAGATCTTCACTGCAAAAAGATTGGATTCGCTTTTAAATGAATGATAGTAGCTCTTACTTAAGAAACTGTGATTTCGCCGTGCCAGGGTCACCTAAAAGAAGAACATTTATATCCCCTCTTAGTCTGTGTTTTCCCTCAACATTCTTCTCTTGGCCTCCAAACATGGCAAGAGCTATTGCAGTCTTTATGTCCTCATGACCATAGATTGATGGCGCAATTGACTTGATAAGCTGCATCCATCAAACTTACAGTTGTTTCATGGTACTACAAAGAGGTATGTAGTTTATAAACTTTAGAATAGGGTTTTGGTAACATACCCTTTCTCCTATTCTTGGGTCTTTAGACAACTTTTCAATCTCTTCTTTATCTTCCTGAGTAAGTTTGTAAGCAGAAAAGAGGTCTTGCTTCTTAGTGATATAATTTGCTTCAACCACAGTGGCAAATACAGGAAACCCGTTCTTTGTATTCAAAGACAAGTCAAAATTATTTGAATAAATGCCAGTGACCTCCTGGAATAAATCAAATAGGAAAGAAAACAGAATATGAATGAGTGATTATTCACTAAAACAAGTAACAAGTAAAACTGAGCAAGACAAAGATGAGGATCCTACAATCTCTTCCCCTGGACGAGCACAATCAATTAGATCATTCAATAGTATCACTTCCTTGTATCTTGGAAGCCGACCTGCGGGGACAATTCCAGGGCTCTCTTGGAGTGTAAGCTTTTGATAGTTCCTGTATATTGTCTGAAGAAAGAAATGAAGTGCGATACTAATTATAAAATCCCATAGCAGCCTCCACAACATTCAAAAAGAAAACTGAAAGCAGATATGAATGTATGAAACTTCACCTGCTCAATATTGACACTGAATGGTCCTTTTGATTGGCATTCAGGGCAAGAACCAACTTTCACTTCTGAATAAGAATTTTGAAAGAATGGCCCCAAGATTGCCCCACATTTATTGCAATCATACTTTACTTGCTGCAACTGGGGAAAGACCCCAGAGCGTCGGGTCACAACCCCTCCAATACGAATCATGGTATTCAAATGGACCTGCCTGCACATCATTCAGAGCAGAATGAAAGTGTCACCACAATGGAAAAGGCAAGGAAAAACGTAACCACAACAATGAAATCTCCATTATACCTAATGTTGCGAATCTGATCATAAACAGGTAAGTTAGTTATCCGAACGTAGATTTTTTGATGGATACGTTTGTAATTGGGGTGCAAAGTAAACACAACATTCTTGGCAACATCTTCCATAACTTCCAGGACAGACTGGGGGGCATCAGCCAACCAAATGGCAATATTGGGATGAACATGGATGAATTGCTTGTAATCAATCTCCAGACTACACTTATTGGCTGCACAATGCAACAGTAAAATTGATTCAAATTCAAAATCTGAGGCATCATTAGCTTCCTGCTTGCACAAAGAATGGGATAAAAAGTAGAACAGTTAATGGACAATAACAGTTATGAAAGAAAGCTACGCCTTTACCTAACACCATCTCATTAATGAGGCGCACACACTCGATATCATTGTGATCCTTTTTCACATAGGTGAGTAAAAACTCTTTGAATTTCTTGCCTATAAATCTTCGCACTTCGTCTCTAGTAACCCACTCTCTGAGTGTTCCTTGAACACGATACATTTCAAATTCTTCGTCTTCATCATTCTACACATGAAACCCGCAACCAGTATAAGAATTTGACATATAAGAAGGGGTTCACAACGCAAGTTAAGAAATTCATGTAAAATCTCATCAAAGTCAAAAGCATGCTTTGCATAACTAAACCTCATCGCCGTCATCATCAGTCTCTCGGGAGTGTTCGGGCTGCGACTGTGATCTTCCGGGTGAACTCTGCATTCCATCTGTATCATCGTAGCTTCTCGGAGGCCTGAAATCCGCCCTTGCCCTCTTCGAAGGCCGGTAGCTGTCATCGTCAGTATCTGCAACCAAAATGCCAACACACACTCAACATTTCACCAAAACCAACACCAAAAAAACATAATTCTGAAATTGTTCCATTCCCAGTTGCAAGGATACATGACATTCACAGAAACAAAGTTTACTTACCTTGGTCATGGAGAAGATGGGGGAGCTTGCGTGAGGTGTGGACGCCGTCACGGGTATCAAGCTCGACTTCCGCGGCACGGCGGTCAGCCATGATCTGATCCAAATCCCTTTCGTCCTCAACGGAGTCATCCAGCCCCACCGACTCGTACTGGTCGTGTCCATCCATTCTCCGATAATCACTATATTTTCATCCAAACAAATCATTTCTTGAGAACCCAAATTACGAAAATTATATTTGAGAAATTAAATCGATTGAAAAAAACATCATGCATTTCAGAGAGAGAAGAAATTGAAGTACTGACTCCAAGAAATTGTCGTGGAAGAGATCCTCTCCCTCCTCCTCTTCAAGGAGGGGGTCGTCGTCGGGTTCATCTCGGACGATTTCGGGGTCGACGGCGGCCTCGTCGTCGGAAGAGGAGGACGAGAAGTTCTCGGAGGTGCGGCTCGTGTGAGGCAACTGATCCGTGTTGAACCCGACTGACGTCGGCGAATCAGGCGTCGACGGATGATTCTCTGCCATTTCCTTAAATTAAACTTCTTTCCGCCGTCCCTCGCTCTGCGATTCTCTCTCTCTCTCTCTCTATGCGGCTGAAATTGCAATTCGGAATATGGAATTGCGCTGCCTCTGGGGCTCACAAGGGAGGAGGCTTCTGCTCTTTGGCGGGAACCTTTCCCGCCATTTTGGCTCGCTTGGGCTGCCACGTCACATGATTAATCTTGGGCTTTCAAAATTTGGGCTTTGGATTCGCAAACGCAAACTCTAGGCGGGCCTAGTTCTCCGATGATTCATTGGGATCCACCCAAATTATAAAGCCGCTGAAAACTCGTCAGGACTCAGGATACAAGTCGTTGTTATCGGAGCACCGTGTCTATACACTCTATACTCTGTACAAAGGGAACTTATATGTATCTCAATTGTATGGTTGATCCAAGACGCTATAGTATACTCGTAGCATGAAAATAGTTCAAAGATAAAAGAGAGAAAAAATATAAACTCGTCATCGGCTTTATATTACAATGCACATGGGGCCTAAATATAGGAATTTTATTGGAGATGGCTTTATACTTAACGATATTCATATTCTAAGTTGTTAAGGGAAGGGTAGAGGGATTAAAGCTTATTTTTAAATGCATAGTGGGTTGAAAAGAAAAACATATCTATTAGAACCATTCACCACTTGCGGCTAAAGCTTATTTTTAAATATTAGTATTTTTACTAAACCATTAAATAAATATTATGATGGGAATGCATGTGAGGGCCTCTTTCTAATTGTTGTTTAAGGCCTCACTTTAGACTGAGCATTCTCAAATAACATGCAAATTAGTAACGGTGTGACAATCTCTTTCAAACTCTTTTCTTCTCTTTTTTTTTTTTTTTTTTTTTTTTCTGTAGATCAACTTTATCAAAAGAAAATTCATCAACTAATTTGTTTTGTATAGTTTTTACAAACACAATCCATTTTTTGACTACCTTCTTTCATATTTGTGGATCTGACTTTTGCTACATTTTTTTTTATTGGAAACCTTTATTACGTACACATCTCTTATATATAAAGCCAGAGCCCCAATTTGGGGTCATGGCTTCGACAAAAATGATTAGGACCAAAATGCTCCTCAGCCAAAAAAAAATAATCAAAAGCAACAAAGAAGAATGCATAACACAAAGAAGAATGCATAACATAATGCAAGGGTAATTTTGTAAATTTACTTTTTAATAATTTTGTCATAGGACAAGTGGGTAGGCAATCTGACAAAGTTAGGAGCAATTAAGTATGAACGGTCATATCATCAAAATATACGAACAAAACATCTTAAGAGCCGTGTAATGTCGATTATAAAAAAATATTTTGCACACAGATAATAATGTGATTAAATTAGTTATCAAATGATTTTTTTTTTTTAACAAACTATATTATCTACACTAAGGGGGAGGGGTAAGCTTAGCCTCGCAACAGACTAGAAATAATATGATTCAATAAGTTATTTGTTAAATATTATTTTCTCTATTTTTAAACACGTTCAAAACATCTTAAGAGTCGTGTAATGCCGGTTATAAAAAAAAAGTTGTTCACACGTAGATAATTATGTGATTAAATTAGTTGTCAAATGATTATTTTTTTTTCTTTTAACAAATGATATTATCTACACTAAGGGGGAGAGACAGGGCTTAGCCTCACAATGGGTTAACAATAATGTGAGTCAATCAATTATTTATTAAATATAATTTTCTCTATTCTTAATGTAAATTCTATAGAGATTATATGAATTCAGTTGCTTTAATTGGTTTACGAAAGGTTTCTTCTAACATGATATAAGATTATTCATTTACTTCAAATATTTGACTTCATTTTTATCAATTTACGCATATGAATACATATAAAATGTGTAAATTGCACATAATATATCGTGATTCAGAAAATGTATTCTGCACGTGTGGTATTTGAAAAAGAGAAAAGTTGATTAATTACAAGTCTATGGCGCAGCCCACTACCATGGTTGTTGGCAGTAGTGCAATGATCGACTTTGTCACTGAGAGTCTGATGAGAGAAGAAAAAAGATGTAAAGCACCAACGAGCCGACATGCATCCGTACTAGATCTTGCGGTAGCAGTCGGACTCGAATTTCAATTAAACCTTTATTCCATATCAAAAAGTACACATTACAAACAGCTTTACAGCAATATATTTAATTATTTATGCATGTAAAATTACAAGGGAACGAAAAAGGCCCCGTAGCCCCTAATAGATGCATGGGGCAGCCACACCAGATACGTCTAACCTTTTTGATGACCAATAACAGGGTTTCGATCGATCCATCTCTACACATAATTGATTAAAAAACTGTTATAAACACTCTAAAATAATCATCTTACAATCTTTTGTTTTTTTATTTTTTATTTCTTTTTTTAACGAGAAAAGAGTGTAAAATATGATTATATTGGAATGTTAATAACAACTTTTATTAATTAATGTAAACAACGTAATAATTTTTATTTGTCTTGATCTGTCAGAATATTCAGACGCTTCTGTCGAGCATTTCTTGATACCTTTTGAAGGAGAGAAGCTTTTGCAAGCGCATTTGTTTATGGAACCTATTAATGAACAAATCCGCAACGTGATCTATCTCGTCTTCCAGCTTGAAATCCTCTCCTTCCACCTTGGAATTCTTCACCAGATCGATCACAGACCCGCCATCCTTGACATCATCAAAGTTCTCATTTTCATCGAACAACGAGTGCCTGAGATCAGGGTACTTATCATCATCGTCCTCCTCCTCCTCCTCATCTTGGCCGTTGTACCTAAGCATGCAGGTCGAAGTACCAACTGCATGTGAGTACTCATTGGCAATGGCATTGTAGAGAACAAGCGCCTTGCTTTGGTCTCCCTCCTCCTCCTCTTGATAGCGGTGATCGTGGCCTAGGAGACTGTGGATCTTGTGTGACACGGTGTCCATCAAAACCTTCTTGTTCTTCACCAATGAGAACATTATCAGGCGAGCTTTCGTGGCGCTAGTTTTGCTCTTGATAGCCAAGGACTTGGCCTTGGCTATGGAACTCAGCAAGGTGATTATATGTTTCAAGAAAACAGAAGCCTTGTTCTTCATGATTAATTATTTTCTTGTTTGATTAATCACAACTGCAATAAGTAAGCAAGGAAACACTATGTTTCGATCAAAAAAGCAAGCAAACCCTAGATTTCGATATAAAAACAAAAAATAAAAAAAACAAGGAAACCCAAGATATTCAAGCGCACGAAACCCTTTGAAAGAAAGGAAAATATGAGATGCTCAAGAAAAAGAATATGATGGAATGTTAATTATTTTGCATGAAGGAACACAAGAGCCTTAGGGGGGGGGTTTATACAGAATGCAAAAAGTTTATACTTTTTGGTGATGGAGTGGGGTGAAAGTGCTTAAAGCAAAAAAATAAGAAAAATATATTAGAACAAAATAGAAACGGAAACTTCTTGTAGCACTGTAACACGTGGAGTTCATGATCTTTTATGCAAATGGAACCATACATCCTCGTCGTACATGACTAGTGGACAAACTGTGGGACGTACAATGGACTTTTTTGCGAAAAAAGCTCGATGACGATGG
Source organism: Pyrus communis (assembly GCF_041283825.1). Lineage (NCBI taxonomy): Eukaryota > Viridiplantae > Streptophyta > Magnoliopsida > Rosales > Rosaceae > Pyrus > Pyrus communis. Next base: position 8,090,243 of record NC_142580.1, on the reverse strand, counting down.
TTGTTTTAGGTGCACAAAACATATGTTAATTAATGGTTGAAAACGATTATGTTCTTGCGATTAGCCACCTCAGTAATGTTTTTCAGGTGGATGGATATATAAGGTGTTATGAGGATATGAATAATCTCAGCTGGGGGCAAATATTTCACTTTATTAGAGTGCTAAGAAATTAAAGGTGATGAAAAAGAAATTGGACGGCGAAAGTTAAGCAAAGCGGCCAGTGAAAAGTAATATTTAATGGAGGAAAAAAGTGAGGCTATATATTCGTTGCCCATGCACTAAGTTTTGGAGTACCTGCATCAGAAATGCAAATGTTATATGAGTTATGTGCATGCTGAACGTGAATGTGCTAAAATAATCCTACATATTACATATCATGCATGTTGTGTTGTACCTCTGTATATAAACTTAACTTATTGATAAAAGTTAAAAACAAAGAAAAAGTATCTATCGATCTTTTTAATGGATCGTTCACCCTTAGAATTAGACTATTGTTATATAGTATTCTATATTTGCCGTATCTTTTGTTCATTGTTTTAAAAATCTCCGTCTAGTGTTGTTTATGCACTAGGTGGCTGGTCACCGTCTCGATTAATCCCTAAGCATTTGAAAATTAAGAAAGACGCATAGATATTCTTAGATGCTAGGCAGCTGACCACCATTGTGATTAATCACTGAGCACGTTTACGTCCCATCTTGGGTTTCTATCACTGACTGTAGTTCACCATGTGGCCTTATTGTTCTTTAACATACTTGTCCCTAGAGACTTGCGCCATAAAGTTGTCAGCCTGCCCACGTGCCCCTAGCGTTCAAAAAGTACTTAACATGTCTTGGTCGAACTGGAATTATAAGCGGTCGACTTTAGCACATGGGATCATTCTTTTTTGAACCTCTTGAGCCTTGGGTTTCTTGAACTTCTTGGGGCTTTTCATGGCTTTTTTTGGCCTGCACCATTACATGGGGCTAAAAAGTGTCTTATTAAAAGTTAGTAATATAATTTCGCACAAACCAAACTTTACTTTTTTGTTTTCAAATCTCGCCATATGTCATTATAGCATCTTTAATTTTTTTTTTTTTTTAGACCACATTCTATCTCTCTCTGTTAAAATAGCCTATATATATTTTAAATAATACATATAATGTAAAAAAATAAACCCGCAGTCATTTTATTTAGCATATCGAAACCATGTGTATATAATTTTTTTTAATTCATTTTAGTTATTCTAAAAGAAAATTCATAAATATCGATGTATAATAACTTAGATATCTATCGATATTGATATTGTTTGACTATAAGTCGTGTTATACTGTTGAATAACAAGCCCTCAATTATTTATTACAAGAAGAGCACTTGGTGAGGAGATAACACCATGGGAGAGGGAATTTCCACGAATAAGGTAGTTTACTTGCTTAGTGTTTACCTTAAAGGAATCCCTCTTTTCATAGTTCGTGTGGTGGCAGTGGAGGCAGGTTTGGGATCATCCATTCAATTTTCTTCTTTTCTTTTTATTTATTTTGAATGTTCTCACGACTCTCACTTAGATAAAAAATAGATAACTTTTATTTTGCAATATACTTTTTCGATAAATTGTAAGAGACTTATTGAATACTTCTGGATGAACACTCATTATATATATGCTTGTTCCACATGTTTTTAATATGTTGTAATACTTTATAATTTATATGTCATTCCATTTTTAATTTATGTATCCAATACAATTATGTATTTTTTTAATAATAAGTAGACATTTATTTATATATAACATAACAAATTTAATTAAAATTAAAAAAAATGGCTACTTAGGGTCTCGCCTAGATGCTAGACTCATGTTTGCCGTCCGACTAACGCCTAGCGACTTTTAAAACTTTGCTTTTCTTTTTACTCTTCTTTAATATATATAAATACTAGTTATATAGTATTCTAGATTTGCCATATACATCTTTTTAATGGATCTTATTGATCAAATTTAACTTATTGATCAAAGTTAGAAACAAAGAAAAAGCATCTATCGATCTTTCATCCTTAGAATTGGACTATTGTTATATAGTATTCTAGATTTGCAATATATATATTTTCTTCATTGTTTTAAAAATCTCCGTCTGACACCGCTAACTACTATCTCGATTAATCTCTATACATTTGAAATTAAGAAAAGATACCTAAATATTTCTAGAAGTTAGACGGTTGGCCAGCACCCCAATAATCGGTAGGCAAAATAAGAAAAGATGCCTGGATATTCCTAGGCGCTCGCCTAGGCTCGGATAAAGAGGAAGAGTAGCTGGTCAAAATGGCCTAAATATATCTTTATATTAAATAATACATATAATGTAAAAGAATAGACTCGCTGTCTGTTAATTAGCATATCGAAACCATGTGCATATAATATTTTTTAATTCATTTCAGTTATTCTAAAAGAAAATATAACATAGCTATCTATGAATATTGAAATTGTTTGACAATAAGTCGGGTTATACTGTTGAATAACTAGTCCTCAGATATTTATTACAAGGAGAACTTAGTGAGGAGATAACACCTGGGGGAGGAGATTCCCACAAATAAGGTAATTTACTTGCTTAGTGCTTGCCTTAAGAGAATCTCCATTTCATATATAGTTCGTGTGACAGCAGTGGTGGCATGTTTGGGATAATCCATTCAATTTTCTTCTTTTCTTTCTATTTTTTTTTTAATTTCTCACGACTCTCACTTAGAGATAACTTTCGTTTTGCATTATATTTTTTCTATAAATTGTAAGAGATTTATTGAATACTTCTGAATGAACACTCATTATATATATGATTGTTTCATATGTTTTCAATATGTTATAATACTTTATAATTTATACGTCATTCCATTTTAATTTATGTATCCAATACAATTATGTTTTTTTTTAAGTACAAGTAGACATTTATTTATATGTTATATAATAAATTTAATTAAAATTAAAAAAAGGGCTACCTAAGGTCCTACCTAGACGCTAGACCTCTGCTCACCGCCCGACTTAGCGCCTAACGCTTTTTAAAACCTTGCTTTTCTTTTTTCTCTTCTTTAATATATAAATACTAGTTTAGGTGAATGTGAACTTGACAATCTTAGTCTTCTTAGAGAGCAAATTTTGAGTGTTACGAACATTCTCGTATAATTAAGTACTCACCTGATCACATCATGCATGAAACGCTCATATAAAAATATACTATATTTTCGTGTGATTTAGCTCAACTATCTTTCATTTTTGTACATGTACTGTTGTATCATGAAAGAAATCTCTGTCAATGTCGTAAAACTAGTGGACACCCCTTTGTTAGAGTATCGCTATCTGATGGCTTAAAAATAATCATATTAAAAAAAAATACGTAAATAAATTTTAATAAGTTAAAGACAAACTAAGAAGAATTGACACCCGAACCAGTTTGTCACGCTTTCACACTTGTGGGGTTATAGCGTACTTGCGTTTTATACTTGAAATTCTAAGTACAATCAACGTTTATATTCTAAGCATAAATAATTTTTTCTAGATAAAATAATTGAATATGAGTGGTGACGTTTAGAAGGTGAAGTCAATATATCTTGCTCATCAAGAAAGGAAGAATTGATCAATTTTACAAATAAACAGCCAAGGTCATTAGTGATTGATGATCTCTTTTGAACCACAATCGTTTTGCTTGCTATTGTGGTCAAAATTTGAATTGTGCAACTTGGTAATGTTCAAATTAACATTAGAGTTTTCGCTAGTACGGTGATAGAATCAATAGCGTACTCGTATGAATTGACGAAGTGTACATAGTATTTTGTATTTCTTGACTTTTATGGGTAAGTTTATACATCATGCATAGTCTCCTTTCACACATTGTAAGATAGTGTGAACGTTATAGTGAAGAAAAGGGTGATGCTATCCATACGCTTCTTTTTATTCTTCACATACTCCCTGTTAATTTATGTCTTTTGATCCTCTTTAATTTATTCAATTTGACGATAGAAAATTGAGAGGAATGTGCAGAAAATAAAAAGAGATGTGTCAATAAAACCATCCTATAAAAATGAATTGGTGTATTAGAAAGGAATTCGAGATTGTATTATATATCTATCGGTCAAAATCAACCGTTGGTTGATAGATATACAAATCACAATCTACTCCTAGTCTGATGACGTATATACGCTATAATTTAGAGGAAAAAGATATTATAACCGTTCATCGTACATCGTGCGGTCAGTTTTCGTTAGGTATTATTTATATTGAATTTTAAATTTCAAATTTCAAATGATTTATGACCGTACGATGTACGATGAACGGACATGATACTGAGAATCCCTTGGATCCCCAAGAAAAGAATTCGGCGATGATTCTTTTCCAAATTTAGACTCTTTTCTTTAATTAATGAGAAGAGGTTGGCTCCTCTCCTTAACATATTTATTGCTCTATTTGCAAAATTTCATGCTTATGATCGGACTAGTTATTTTATAAATTACTATGCAAAGATCATCTGTTAGTTAAAACTAAAATCGTTTAGTTGATCAATTGCAACAAATAAATAGACGGTTCGTAATGCTTTTATCAAATATGTTTGTATGTTTTAATATAGTTCAATGACTAAATGATCTTATTTTTAATTGATTTTTTACAGAGATGATTTTTGAGAATGATTATAATATGAACGGTTTTGATTATTATAATGAATTTTTGTGAATATGCCATGAAGTATTTTAAGGATGAATTCTTCATTCCTTCTCTATCTTTGAAGAGCCAAGTATTTCTCTTAATTAATTAGTATCCCACTTGACTTCTCAATGATGAAAGTTCATTCAAAATTAATTTATCTACATCAACAGCATCTAGCTAGTACAAGATCAACTGTTCTTGTGAACCTACAAGCATTCAGTTTCAAGTTTCAACACGCATTTAAACGTTAGATCTCAATCACTCAAATATGTCTCAATAAATGATGACATTCTTGTGAATTTACGGGAATTATGGTCGTTTGGTGAGGAATTACTGAGTGCCTTTTATCCTGACTTTCTTCTGGAAACATGGAAGACATAATATTTCAAGCCATCACAGTATTCTTCCTTTGTAAGGGAAAAAAGAGAACAAACAATGAAGGCTTTGTAGATGTCTTTCACAAAAGCAAAACACCTTACCTTATTTATTTCCATTTTAAACAACACAAGTTGGGATTATTTGCTGAGCTAGAGTAGCTCTTTCATAACTTAATTAGTGTTAAGCATATGTAATCACGTTTAGCTCATCTCCTAATAGAACACTGCCAAGAAACTAAACCCTAAATGTAACCTTCATAAAATGTACCCTCCTAATTGTACTTAACAATACAACTTTTTTTTTTTTTCTTGAACAAGCGATATTATCTACACTAAGAGGGAGTGAGATAAGCTTAGCCTTATAATGGGTCAGCAATAATGCGGTTCAAATTCGTCTTTAGCGAGAATCGAATTTAAGACTTCTCACTTACATTGTGAAGAGAAATATCGATAAATCATAGTACTAAGTGACAATAATACCCAATTAGAGATAAATAATACGGTCAAGTTTCTTTGGCTGAGATTCTTTTTCAATAAATTGAATGGGCATGGTCAAAAGTCATACGTTGATCAACATATAACTTTATTAATTGGGTTGGTGACTTTGTCCAAAGGGGTATGACAGATGAAATTACAGTCAAGTCCTTCGTATCGTGCTCATGCTTCTCCATCAACACCATGACAGCATTCTGCTGTCATACTCCGAGTTAATTAATATTCAAACGCGTCTTAGCTTACTTAATTTGCAATGATTAGATTAATCTAATGAAGTTAAGTTATCCTTGAAGGCTCGTGTCAGACTATTTTGTAGAAAACACTTGCTTATAAGCGTTTCGGTTAAAAGTATTTAAACTATAAACACACTAAAAATATTAAGTCCTTCTTCAAAAACGGTAAAAGCACTTAAAATTTTTGTCAAACATTATCAAAGTGGTCTTCGGACACTCTAGGATTTGATATATTCACAGTTTTATAGTAACCGGTGATAAGCATGAACAGAAAAATTCACATTTGTTTCAAGTCCAGAATGGACAAGAAAAGCCTTCAAGTTCCTTTGAAAAATTGCGGTACTTCTTTCCCTTTCTCTTCTCAAGTGGGTGGTTAATTAACAACTAATTCAAAATACTTTATGCCCTATGGGTCCATATTCAATTATAAAGCTTCTTCTTGGTCTAGAAACCTTTTGGGGTGTATTGAGGGAAAATTTCGTATTGTCATAAACTACATACACCCATGTCCAGTGATATACAAGATTTACTCCATCGAGAAGGAGGTGAGTCACCGAGTGTATACACCAGCATGTAAGTATCTATGCATGCAATGACAAAAGGAATTCTCATTAGCGCAGGGGGTGGCGGCTCCTTCAGTAGTCCTATCAGAAAGACAACAATCCGACCTAAAAATCAAGAAGACACCAAAAACTACAGCCCTGCAGCCGAACCCTGACTAGTGACTACACACTATTATTTAGAAAAAAGGCAGTGAATACAGTACACTTCAAATAAATCCAAAAGGAGAGGCTGCCAAGCTAGTACCGTCATATTTACAAGAATCACGAGGTCACAACCCGTCGACAAATCGAGAAAATGAACATCGGAATAAAAATGGAAAATCAAACATGCATTTATACGAAATTTTGCAATACCTGGATTGGACAATATAATCGTTCAGACATGGGTGCATCTCATATATCATATATCTACTGTAGTAAAAAACCATGCATTTATTTCACAAAATGATGAAGTGCAAGTACGTCTATAAGCCCTCATGAACTAAACTGATGAGTTACTAACTGTGCCATTCCTAGTCCCCGCAACTCTGGGACTGGAAGGATTACATCGCTACTTCTAATGCCTGGACTACTAATCCTCCTCCCATCATGAACAATGCTAATCTCAACCATTCCAAATTCTCAAGTCCCGGTCGGATTCTCATAGCAACTGTAATTACCAAAATATGGCCTTGGAGTTGGAGGCTGTGCAAATGGCAAGGGCTGACATGTATGACAATTAGGACCTGCAGGCCCAGTTGCTGGCGGAGAAAACGGGAGCTGAGATGGCAGCGTCTTCATGTTGTAAGGTTCTGGCCTCCAATGGCAATTGAACTTGGGAGAAGGTACTGAAATTGTCGGCAAAGGAGCCCGAACATCGGATAGCGAAGGATAGGATACGTTTATATCCCGGGATTGCACTTGCACGTCCAAGGTGGGGTAAAGAGATTGGACTGTATTATCAGCAGGATCAGGATAAACACTGGCTGTGGTTAATTTGGACGAGGAATCGGATTCCTGGGAATCATGGATTCCAACTTTATTGTTCTTCTTGATCACCTTGTAAGAAAAGTTCAAGACCCCATTAGGCTTACCATCGCTTGTCCGAACCTGGTAGCTCACGAACCTGACCGCTTCATTGCACTGATCTTCGATCAAGTCCGCGAACGGCACCCGGACTTTTCCAATGCTCTTCTTGCCAAAGACGCTGTCACATCGTATGTCGAATTCTACAAAGAGATTATCAAACTCGTCAACCAGGGACAAGTCCTTCGTGTCGAATTGCATGGGGTGGTTCCATTCAGGATTGCAGTCCCCTTCTCTATCAACCGGCGTCTTCTGGCGCTGCTGCAGATGTTTCTTCTGTTCTTCTTTCTTCGCTTCGTCGTTGAAGATGGAGACAGCAGCGTAGACGGACAGCCTGTTGAAGAAATTGAAGGCACTGAGATCCTTGCAGGAGATTACCTTCAGTTCTATGGAGCTGCAGTCTTTCAGGTGCCCGATTTTCTCAGCTGTGGACATTCTGAAAAAACCTGGGAGAGACACAGAGAGGCAGGAGTGGTTTTGTTTTGGTCTTATACGTTATAGCTAGGTAGCATTTTCTAAATTTGTACGGATTAAACCATTGAAAAAACAGTGTCCCATAAATAGTTTAGACATGTAACCACCACCGTTGATCATGCGATAACGACCCACCAGACTTGCAATCATTGACCGCTTTACCGTTGATTTTACGATAACAGACCACCAGACTTAATTGCAAATTCCTCAATGTGAACACACAAATTATAGTCGCATTAGTCTCTCAACGAGGAGAGGGATTTCTCCCCACTCCGGAATATCATTATAGTTTCCTGGACCATTAATACAATAATATGTAACAAAGTTAAAACACATGACATTGTATCATTGTTTTAGGACGCCACGGCCCATAGTGACATTCTTGGGTTAGATTGGTAAGTCCTTCTCCTCAATGAAGCAGGACTGTGACAACAACCCTTTGCACATTTGGAAAACAGAGCAACTGCGTTTTACAGTCATGAGGTCCATGGTTTTTGTCTCTCATTGTTTTCTCGAAGAAGAGAAAATACGGTCATGACGCACAGCCCCTAGGACGGGGAGTCTTGGCTACCCCGGGAATACGCGGCGAGTGTTATAGGGCCCTGGTGGTATGCAAGATTCTCCCCAAAAACAGGAGAAATTCTTCAGTCCGACACCAGACATGAACAGCAAGGCAATAAACACAACGAACCTATCCTACCCATGAAAATGTAATAAATCTACAGACTCGCATAAGAGATTAGTCCTATTAGCTGACAACAAAACTTTAAATCCAAGTAACTTTCCCCTTCCAAACATATGAGCAGTATCAAACAATCAAATCCATACAATTAATCTCAGCGCAAGAAACCATTCATCGTTTATAAAGCTTCGCGGTCAAAACTAAAAAAAGAGAAACATCTTTACAGATTGAAATGCTTGATTGACAGTTTCATGATCCAAATTATTTCAATAAAGACATTTGCATAACGTGAAACGACAAAAATCTTCCATCGATCTGAAGTCAACCTCAGCGAGTTTTGTTCTTTTTCTGGCCTTGGCCTTGGCCTTGAACTTGTACTGCGGCAGAAATCTTCTTCCAACAGCGGATGGAAATGAGTGTCGGTATTACAACCCAGGAGGCGTTTGCAGCAATGTAGTATGCATAGTAGTAAAACGAACTTGTAGCAAATTTGTCACCGTCCAAGTAGGCTGTTATGAAGTACACAGCAGTTCCATAGAGCTGACCCAACGAAATGGCAAACTGAAGTATGTAGCTATATGACTTGCCTTTAGATATTGCATACCTGCCAAAGATCAGAAATCATGTTTAGAATTACAGATAAGAAGATGACTGCCCATACGATATACATTCTAGTTTTGAGATTGGAATTTGAAAATCAAATTTTACATTGTGCAGCACATAAACTTTGCGATAATCAAAACTCAAAATCTTACACAGCAAGAAGGCTAGCGGGACCTTCAATAACCGCAGTTAATCCTTCGACAGCAACGACGCCTGCATCCCTAGCTGCATATCTTGAATCACCTTTGCTATACTCTTTCCCTGCCAATTGTTTATCTATCAGCATAAGAACTATATAATCGAACAAGCCCTAACAGTTGAAAAACTGCACAACCCGTATCCAATGCTAATCTTATAGATTAAACAAAAATGTGGGACAGAACTTACAAACTTCAGCTGGGTACCAAGCAGTCTCATCCTTGTAGAACTCAGGCGCAAATGCAAAATAGCCTTCGAGTATCAAGTGTGTAAGGCCGGTGAAAGCCCACCAGCACATTAGCCATCTATCAAGTTTTGATTTCCTCGGTGACCTCCCTGGTACATACATAGCAAAAAGTAAAACACGTCGATTAGGGCATTCAAATGTCTCCCTCAAAATGTCAAATTTATTGATTTGAACAAAAACTAGAAAATCTAAAGCTACATAGCATTCGATTTCCATTGCCAATACATAGAAAACATCAAAACCATGATCTAAAATGCGACTATAAATTATATTGGGATTATTCCTTATGAAAGAATTCCCAAGTTTTAACAATCAGTAATCAACACATTAAAAAATCAAGCCGATGAATTTGCAATCATACAAAAAAGTTGAATAAAAATATGAACTTTTTGGATCTCAAAAGTCTAAACTTTCTGTGCTCTGCCTGTGTCTACAAACCCAATTCACGCGTCAAATTACTTGAGCAAATTACAATGTTTAGAGAATTGAGCTGAATAAAATTAGGATCTGATCAGAAGTGGAGTGGAAGTAGGAGTACCGGAGAATAGCCAGGTGAGAGAAACGACGAGTAGGGAGGAGACGCCGTAGACGCCGACAATGGTGGACTGTGAGAGAAAGCCAGGTACGAATCCCGGTAGCTTTAGATCCCTCGGGGCGTACGGATGATTCCCATAAATTCCAGCGTCTGATCCCTCCATTTTCGCTGGTTACCAAGTGCACTATCTCGTCGATGACAATGTAGACCTGGGAGGCCCGATATTGTCGTCGGCACACCGCTGGTTTAGTTTACTAAATATTCACAAACCCGACATTATTTGCTTCGGGCCAAATCCACATGGAATTATTCTTGGGCCTTCCATCCTTTTATCCACGATCGGATTATATTTATTTGATACGCTGTCCTCAATATGAATGTTGAGAAAAGAATTCAAAAGAAAAAAACAATTTATAAATATAACCAACAATTCCAATTTCAGTCCAAAACATATTTTATTGTAGACTTGCAGGGTCTTCGCACACATTCACACACAAGCTCATTACATATTAAGACCTAGATACTTGTTACATAATGTAATATAGAACATCGAAATGTTCTCCCAAACAAATTATTACACGTTTGAAAATATCCTACAATACTATTAGCTGCATTTTTCTTAAAATGCGGATATCTCGTTGATGTTAGTAATAATGTTGATACTTCAGTCTTATAATTACATGTACACGATCGTTAAGTTATTCATAAACTGACTATTAAGTGTCAATAGAGAGAAGTACATGCAACTTTAAGAGATCGTATTTGCATGCATACATGGTTTGTAGAATTAGGGTTATATTGAATTTACTTCCCTCTCTTCCTAATTCCCAACTCTGAGGCAGACCTTGAGGCTTTATCAAGTACATCAGAAAAGCCTCTAGCACCAGTTGAAACTTAGTTATTGTTCATAAGTGCAGTTCCCATGCGTCCTGCTGCCTGCTCAACCGCATAAATTGCCGATCTTGTTTGGTTCATCAGCACTCTCCCCGCTTTCTCCGACAGCTTCAACTTCTCCTCCATCTCTTCCTTGCTTTTCTTCAACATATTGGCAGTTGGGCTTTTCCTCAACATATTGGCAGTCGGGATGAAAGCTAATTGGTTTTTGTTCTGGCAATGACATATATTGTTAGCGTAACAGATCATTCATTGTAAAATATGTGCGTTATCAAAAGCCTTTTCGCACTAGCGTTAGTGTGTTTAGAAAGGCTAGTTGAGATTAATATTAGATGACTTAACCTGGGTGTGATCATCTTTAACGTCTTCATCTGAAACTATAGGAATTCTTATATCATACGCAGGTAATATGCCAATTGGTTGGCCTCCAAGGGTAGCATCCTGCAAAGTGATCACTCCCTTCCTTTCAGCCACACTAATAAATTGATTAAAACAAAATAAAATAAAGCACTTAAAATACTAAGATTTGAAATATAAACAGATTTTTTTGGCTGCTTACATCAAGGAGAAGAGCAGTTTGAAAAGCATAGGGCTGCACAAAAGTCACTAAGGCATACGGTAATTGGTCTTTATCCCTGCAAATTATGAAATAATTAACATTAAATTAATCAACAGAAGTTAAATAAGAACAAATTGATCAACAAAGTTACATAAGAACAAATTGATCAACAAAAGTTCAATAAGAACAGAATGATCAAGCAGTTAATAATTTGGAGGTTGTTTGCCTCAGGAGCTGAATTTGTTGAACAGTTCCACAGTAAGAGAAGAAAGTATTCAATTCTGCAAGAGTCACCCTTGGAGCAAGGTTGAGAACCTGAACAGTTAAATCTTCTGTGGCCATATTATTATGTTTCACAGTTACTCACCATCCGCCATCCGCCTTCTACTAAACTTCATAGTCTGATTATTCATTGTACAATACAAAGCCAAATGCTTCGAATTAGAATCCAAACCTGATAAGGGATTTTGAAAAAGACATACAACTAGGGTATAAAGTAGATAACAACTTATTCTTGGTTCACTTTTCTTTTTCTGTTTTAGTCGTGACAACATGATAAGAGAGGGAAAAATCATTGTATGATACTAGAATTTATGTAGTAAGGTATTATAACGAATTCGAGTGGTATGATATGAATGGATAACGCGTGCATGTTTTATATGGCAATATGACATTATTAGTTAGGCACATGAGTAGGCAAGTCCAAGAATTTTTTCTTAAAAAATGCTACTCTTACCACATTTTGATATCACATTTGTACCACATCTCTGATAGAGATGGTGGGCCTTATCTCTATTAGAGAGATAATACAAATGTGATATAGAAAATGTCGTAAGTGTAGTATTACTCGTTCAAATATGAAATATCTATTGAAATTTAATTAGTGTGATAAATATAGGAGTGATTTTTAGACAAACAAGATGGGAAATTACGTTTTCAATTTTGGTTTCAAAATTCTAGAATCAGATCAGATCACAATTATCAAATTTGAAATTTTTGGAATCAAGTAATCTCAGAAATTTCAATACATATCGAAAATTCATATAATTTATAGGTTTTGAATATGGTCGAATTTTTTTATTGTTCTTTCTATACATTTTGGTGTAGGCTTACCTCTAAATTCAATTAAATATTTGGTATATTAGTGTGCCTATACATTTTAATGTATTAATATATGTTTAATATAAAAATAATAAACAAATGGTATCCCAAACTGAAAATAAAATAGGGGTCTCAAAGTTAATTACAAAATACATAATTTGAGTAATAACCAAAAAAAATTCAAAATATTTCGAATAAAAAATGAAATGAGTTTGGAACACCTTGAAAAAATTGGATTGAAAATTCAAAATTATAAAAATCCAATACATTCCATTTTTTTTTAAATATTTGAACGGTCGCGGTTAATCCACGTCAACATCTTATAATAATTTTTTATAGAAAAAGATAGACAAAATAAAGAAGGTGAGAGGAGGAGATGAAAAGAGAAGGGCAGAGAATCCTAGTACTAATATATAAGCATTGTTGTAATCATCTAAAACGTTTGAATCTTAGCCATATATTGCAACCCACATCCATTGAGATTGTTTATGTAAAAGCTAAAAACGTTTTTTAGCTGTGTTTAACAAAAAAAAAGTTCGAACTCCTTTTAGGTAATGGATAAACACTTTCAGTTTTAACCACTTTCAAGTAACTTTTAAAAAATGTTTACATGTGGTAGATTAGTTTGGTAATCAGGACATTCTTCTTCGACTTACTGTATCTCAATTTCAAACCCTCCCAACAGGGCCTTAGTGTAGTTTAGACTAATAATTTCATTTGTAATAAATAAATAAAATATCTCAAAATGTTTTTAGTGAAACCACTCATAAGTGTTTCTTATAAAAATAATTTCAAATACGTGATTTTTTTTTTTTTTCAAGTGTTTCTCTACTCATGCAGTAATTTTTTTTTCACTTCTATAATAATAGATAATACATCAACTTGTTTTTGAAACACATAAAAATCACTCTTCTAGAACGATGCAATGATGCATGAGTGGTCAAATTTACTTTTGGTTCAACTCTCTATACATACTCTCTTACCTGGTTACTGGTCAAAGTTTGAAATCAATTTATCAATCATCACTCTTCCCCCTACTATTTTATAGTCAAATTCATCTAGTTTGAGATTGGAATTTGAAAATCAAATTTTACATTGTGCAGCATATAAATTTTGCGATATTCAAAGCTCAAAATCTTAAACAGTAAGAAGGCTAGCGGGATCAGTAAACACAGCATAAGTGGGCGAAGCCATGTAACATCGGCCAGAATAAATGTGCTACTCTTTGCACCCGAGTTCGAATATCAAATCTCCGCACTTTAGATTAGTTTAAAGTATAATATGTAATCAACACATCGAAAAAATCAAGCCGATGAATTTGCAATCATACAAAAAAGTTGAACAAAAATATGAACTTTTTGGATCTCAAAAGTCTAAACTTTCTGTGCTCTGCCTGTGCCTACAAACCCAATTCACGCATCAAATTACTTGAGCAAATTACAATGTTTAGAGAATTGAGCTGAATAAATTTAGGATCTGATCAGAAGTGGAGTGGAAGGAGGAGTACCGGAGAAGAGCCAGGTGAGAGAAACGAAGGGAGGAGACGCCGTAGACGCCGACAATGGTGGACTGTGAGAGAAAGCCAGGTACGAATCCCGGTAGCTTTAGATCCCTCGGGGCGTGCGGATGGATCCCATAAATTCCAGCGTCTGATCCCTCCATTTTCGCTGGCCACCAAGTACACTGTCTCGTCGATGACAATCTAGCCCTGGGAGGTCCGATATCGTCGTCGGCACACCGCTGTCTCGTCGATGACAATCTAGCCCTGGGAGGCCCGATATCGTCGTCGGCACACCGCTGGTTTAGTTTACTAAATTTTCACAAACTGGATATTATTTGCTTCGGGCCAAATCCACATGGAATTATTCTTGGGCCTTCGATCCTTTTATCTACGATCGAATTATATTTATTTGATACAGTGATGTCAATATGAATGTTGAGAAAAAAATTCAAAAGAAAAAATAATTTATAAATATAACCAACAATTCCAATTTCAGTCCAAAACATATCTTATTGCAGGCTTGCAGGGTCTTCGCACATATTCACACACAAGCTCATTACATATTAAGACCTAGATACTTGTTACATAATGTAATATAGAACATATCTTGTTACTTTATGGCTGCATTTTACCTGTCACGCCTCAATCCCGACATACGTTCAGGATCGACATGTGACATTACCAAGTATTCGTATATCCAACAAACCCTGCCTCCGGGATGTATACAAATCATAATTCAAGATTCGAATTGCGTATAAATTTTCGTATACTTTATGGCTGCATTTAACCTCCTTGTTAGATTGTCTACGTACCTTAAAAAAAGGATCAAGTCATTCGTAGTTCACCATTCACTACAATTCGACATATGTCACAGTCCGTTCAAGCTGAAAGGCTTAACATTCCTCAATCAATCATTAGAACTTGACATACATGAAATTACTAGACTCAGGGCTACATAACAACCCACATGACAATCAAGATTTCCAATTCATCCATCATATAAATCAATATATTTCAACTTAATACCGTAATAATAATAATAATCATACCCAACATCATTCCATAATCACTCCAATTAATCAATTCCATGAATCACAGATGCACGATATTAACGTTTAACTACGTTAATCAATCAACAAGATCGCATATCAATTCACGAAATTTAATAAAGGAATTCAACATAATTCCCTACCTGGATTCCAAGTAATAAAATGATCAATCCAATTAATAAACACAATGCCTATTGTGAACAATTCCTATTCACTCGAATCTAGGGGCCGGGCTAACTTTATGGAAGTGAGCAAGAGTAGGGATTCCAGACCACTCAATGGAATCTAACTAAACTATGGTTGCCTATTTCAAATGTACCAAGTACAACTAATCCGCATCACCCTTAGAATGAGTATGGTCCCCCATCGCAAATATACCAAGCAGAACCATAGACATAATCTCATTGTGTAGGCAGTGATCACCCATTGCGGATATACCAAGCATGATCACCCTTGAATACGTATGGTCCCCCATCGCGGATATACCAAGTAGACAACATCCTAACTCTAGGTAGTGATCACTCATCGCGGATATACCAAGCAAGATCACTCTTAGAATGCGTATGGTCCCCCATCGCGGATATACCAAGTAGAACCATATGCATAGTCTAATAACGTAGACAGTGATCATTCATTGCAGATATACCAAGCATGATCACCTCTAACAGTCTCCCATCGCAGATATACCAAGCAGGACTGTATCTTATAGCTCTAGGTAATGATCACCCATCGCGAATATACCAAGCATGATCACTCCTAGAATGCGTATGGTCCCCCATCATGGATATACCAAGCAGGACCATCTATGTACCACTGCTACATGGTGTAGTAAATTCAACACACAACCTACCTATACCTCAACCCTTATGAGTTACAACATAGTCACCTACACCATCAACTTCTCATGGCCACCAACTAATATGTCACACAAGCATATAAGTTTTACAGAATACATCTAATAGGATTCTAGGATCACATTGTCATAACATTTATCATATTTATTATTCATATTATTAAGAAGATAAATAAACACATATATATCACAATATGACATCCCATACACGTAAACCGATGTATATATTATCCCAGCCCACTAAGCCCTACATAGTCTCTAGTAATACATATTTTAATATTTAAGATCAATTCGTAGCCTATTGACCAAAAGTCAAGTCTTTGTCAAATGTGGGGTCCATAATCTTATAGAAGTCAATCTGGAACATTCGTCCATGGATTTCCGATCCGTAACTTCCCAAGAGTCTCACTACTATTCTAGAACAACATACTAAAATTTCATTACGACGACTACGAAACTATATTAAAACCTCAGAATTTCACTAAATGGATGTCAAATATGGAATCAAGGTATCAAAATTATCCTAAGATGATAAGGTGAGGTTTCGGCCCACGCGCTGCCGCAGGTAGCAGCCGGCCGCCCCGACTCGCCGGAAAAATCAACTAATTCTAAAAATTACCAAATTTTACCAGAATGAAGATCTCGATGAGTGGAGCAAGTCTCATACCTGTGGCTGAGGTCAATTTAGTCGGGAAGAGCCCCAATTTAACTTGAACCTGTCGAAAACCGTAGAAATGGGTGGCTTTGATTCAATTTCTCCGGTGCTCCGTCGCCTCCCAGGCTATTTGGGGTTTGTTCCTAGAATCAAGAGGAGTATTTTGGTGGTGAATATCAAGTGTTTTTAAATCGAAATTGGCGGATTGCCACCAAGAGACCCACGACGCCGTTGCCGCCCTACAACATGAAATGACCTAATTTGCATCAAATTTTTGGGTGATCAACTAAAGAGGAGAGGTGTGATGGTGTTTGTAGGTGGTAGGAGGTCGTAAAAGGCTGAAAAATGGAAGGAAAACCCGTCGAAATTTGTAACAGTGGCGCGGGTCAGGTTGAGTGTATGGGTTAAAGGAGAAAAGGTCCGGGCATGGTGCTTCTCACTTCCCTTATTTCTCTCCCTGATCTACCCTCTGATTGGGCATCTCCCTTTCCCCCCTTTCCATTTCTTTCCCACCTCCCATTCATTTCTTCTTATTATTTTTTTTAATAACCAAAATGTCTATAATTTCTTCATTTCAACCCCAATTCGCGAATGGTTTTCGCCTACGCACTCGTAGGATCAAGCTCTATCCAAATATACTTAGCGTGACCTCATAAGGTCCTCGATTTTTTTTTACTGCTTACTAACCAAAATTCAAACTTCGTAATTAATTTAATTAAAATCTAAATTCAATTAAATTAATATAAATTCCCGAAAATAATATAAAATCTCGTTAATACAAATACGTAGTTTTCAATAGTGAAATCCAGGAACGAGATTTCACATTACCACCTGCCCAATCCGTCAGGTGTGGGGTTTTACCACAAAATGCCTCGGTATTAGTTAAGGTGAGGTAATTCTATTTAAACCCCTTGGGTTTTCTTCCCACCATCGATGTGGGACTTTAACACTCCCCCTCACGTGTAACCCCATTTAGTGGTTTACACGTGGAGATCCACATCAGTAATTGAAACTCAGAGGTCGGCTCCCGTTGGGCCCACTTGTTTTCAATGGAACTAAGCGGTCGTCTCTATGTTAAGAGTTCAAACTTGTTTCTTTCTTGGTGGTGACAAGCTCGTTGGCTTGCACGGGCCCAAACCATGGGCTCTAATGCCGAGGCCTTTTGTGGTAAAACCCCACACCTGATAGATTGGGCATGTGGTAAAGTTGGGGACATTATCGGTGTCGTTAGAGTGGGGCGAGCATGGCGATCCAAAATTCCAAAATGGCATCAGAGCTAGGTTGCTGATCTTTCTATTTTCTGGGTGTTTTTTTTGTGCATTTTAGTATCTTTGGGAGCACTCAGATAGTGTTTACAACCCCAAGATTCAAACTTTAAGCCTGTAAATGAAGGGATCTAGTAGCAGTGAGCTAAAAGCTCATGTCTTTGATGGGGAAAACCATGATTTTTGGAGGATAAGGATGACCACCATCTTCAAGTCTTATGACCTATATGATATGGTCTAATACGGGTATGAGATACCTGAGATTAAGGTTGATGCTTTATAGAAGGATCTCACAGAGAAACAGATTACAATGTTGAAGCAGAATCAAATGGGTGATGCTAGAGCTCTTGGAATCATTCAAGGAGCTATCTCAGACACCATCTTTCCAAGGATAACAAATAAAGAAACTGCAAAAGGTGATTGTGAGGTTTTACTAGGGGTGGGTAAACGGGCCTTAGGCCTGCGAGTAGAGGCGGGTACGGGGTAAGTCCATATAGTTTTATATACAAAATGGGGCGGGGCGGGTTGAGTCCAAGTAAACAGCGGGGCTGGGTGGATCCGGTATTTTGAAAACACGGGCCCCTAGCCCGAACCGTATCCAATAAACAGGCCCAGCCCAGTGCCGTGCCACTCTAATCTCACACACACATACTCAAATATGACCGTCACTTTCTCAAAGACTCTCCCAGACTCTCCTCAGTCATCCCTCTCGATCTCTCTCTCCTATAGTCCTCCATCTCGATCTCTCTCTCTGTTGAATTCTTATCCCTCTCGATTTTTAGTCTTTCAATCTCTCTCTGTCGAACTCAAGGGGACGAACAACGAAGTCGAACAACTCGAAACAACGAATCAGTCATCTCCTCTGTCTGACTCAGATTTGCATGGAAGCCAAGCTCTGCTGGCGATCGCACGGCAAAGATGATCAAGAAGGACGAGGACAACACCGCCTCCCTCGACGGCCTCACGGAGAAAGAGATCGGCGTCTTCCATTGGTGCTATCTCTTTGGTTTGTTTCTTGATTTCAAGCTATTTGTGGGAGATTCTAAGTAATTAAAAAAAGGGATCTAGAGAAGGAATTGGTTATTTTTTCTGATGCATGCAATCACTGTTTGGAGCTAAAGCTGTGGTAAATTGTTAAATTTTGGATTTTGATCAATTGGGTTATATTGTAATGCAATCTTAGGAAATTAGTCATCTGAGATTCTAGGTTGTCTAAAATTCAATTTTTTTTTAATTAAAGTTTGTTGCCTTGAAGGTTTTTCACGAGGAGATCAGCTGGGTGTGTAAACTATGATTGAATTTTGAGATTTTTGGTGAATGGTTGTACTGGGAAATTTGATAGGGAAGGAATTGGAAATGTACCCGTGAAGCCCCGAGGAATCGGCCTGTTTCAAACGAGCCTGATTAGGTCTGGTTCCTATTTCAATTTTTGCAGAATCCGTCCCACCCCGCCCCGTTGTATTTTCAAGCAGGTCCAGTCCAGTCCCTCCAATTTTGGGCCCGGCCCGGCCCGTGCCCACCCCTAGGTTTTACAACAAGAATACAGAGGAGATGTTACATCCTAATCTCGACTTCACCGTAACACGATATTGTCTTCTTTCGGCATTGCCACGCTCTCATGGTTTTGTTTCTGGGAACTTACACGAGAACTATCCAGTGGGTTACCCATCCTAGGAATGCTCTTGCCTGAACTCGCTTAAATTCGGAGTTTCGATGGAACTCGAAGCCAGTGAGCTCCCAAAAGGCCTCATGCTATATGGAGGTAGGCATGTACATATAAGGCACATGGGCCACGGCCACGCCCTCACGGTTTTGTTTTTGGGAACTCACACGAGAATTACCCAATGGGTCACCCATCTTGGGAATGCTATCACCCGAACTCACTTAACTTTGAAGTTCCGATGGAACCCAAAGCCAGTGAGCTTCTAAAAGGCCTCGTCCTATATGGAGGTGGGCATGTACATATAAGGCACATCACCCCCTCTCCGTTAGTCGATGTGGGATGTTACAATCCACCCCCTTAGGGGCCTGACGTCCTCGTTGTCACACTCGCACCATAGGGCAAAGTGGCTCTGATACTATTCAATCACATCCCAAACCAGCTCCGTTATAACACGATATTGTCAGCTTTGGGCTTACCATTCCCTCATGGTTTTATTTTTGGGAACTCACGGGTAACTTCCCAGTGGGTCACCCATCCTAGGAATATTATCGCCCAATCTCGCTTAACTTCGGAGTTCCGATGGAATCCGAAGCTAGTGAGTTCCCAAAAGACCTCGTGCTATTTGGAAGTGGGCATGTACATATAAGGCACATCACCCCCTTTCCGTTGGTCGATGTAGGATGTTACAAGAGACGCCAAAGTAAGAAAGGTAAAGCTTCAATCCTTTAGAAGAGACTTTAAGTATACAAGAATGAGGGAAAATGAACTGCTAAAAGATTACTTCTCTAGGTTATTTGATGTTGTGAACCAAATGAAAACCTTTGGTGAAGTACTGCCAAATGAAAGAGTTGTCCAAAAGCTGTTGATTAGTTTGACTAAACCCTATGATTCAATAATGAGTGTTATTGAAAAAACCAAAGACACAGAAACTCTTAGTGTGCAAGATGTGATGACATCCTTGGGAGTTTTTGACCAAAGACTTGAGAGGCATGCTGACTCTACCGCTGAAAGAGCTTTTCAATCTTTCAATATTGGTTCTAGTAGTCAAGCTAGTGCAACTAAACATAAACCATATTGGAAGGGCAAGTTCAAAAGATGGGAAGGAAATGTGTTTCAAAACCCTAGACCTAACTATAGCAGCAACACTAGTGAGGGTCCAAAAATCAAACAGTTGTGTATGCACTGTGATAAATCCCACTAATGAAGGATTGCAGATAAAAAAATGTGCAACAAGTGAACTGTGCAAATCAAGTGGAAGAATAAACAAATGTGTTCTATGCATTCAGTGCCAAAGTTAAGAAAAAAAAAATGAAATATGGTACATTGATAATGGTTGTAACAACCATATAATTGCACATGAGTCACTACTCATTGACATTGACACTACTTTCACATGAAAAGTAAAAATGAGAGATATGAACATTGTTAAAGCTACTGGGAAAAGAACTCTAGTTATTGAAACCAAGAAGGGGAGAAGACACATAAAGGAAGTTATACTAGCCTAGATTGGATGATAACCTACTCAGTTGGTCAAATGATGGAGCCTGGCTATTTGCTACTCTTTGGAGGAACTGTGGTTGAAATATTTGATGACAAGTCTCTCTTAAACTTGGTAACCAAAGTAGAGGTGAAAAACAGAAGCTTTCCATTCATTCTAAGATATTTTGAAGAAATGGCAAGGATATCAAATGTGACAGGTTCAATGAAGATATGACACAAGAGACATGGTCACTTAAACATGACAAGTCTTCAAAATCTGCAAAAGTATGAAATGGTGCAAGGTATACCAAAGTTGGATCTTTCCAATGAAACATGTGAAGGGTGTGTGTTTGGAAAACATCACAAAGATCCATTTGAAAGCGGCAAAGCTTGGAGAGCAATTATGCCACTCGAATTGATTCACACTGATGTGTGTGGCCCTATGCAAACTCTAACAATAAGTGAAAACAAGTACTTTTTAACCTTCATTGATGACTACTCAAGGATGTGTTGGGTTTATTTCATGAGGTTTAAATCCGAAGTGTTCATAATTTTCAAGAAGTTCAAAGCAATGGTGAAATTACAAAGTGAACACCAGATAAAAAGGCTAAGAAGTGACAGGGGATGAGAGTATACCTTTCTGGAGTTCAATGCATTCTGTGAAGATGTGGGATTAGAGAAGCAACTTACTGTGGCATACTCACCACAACAGAGTGACATTGCAGAAGGGAAGAACAAAACTATAGTTGAAATGTCTAAGTCAATGATGTATGAGAAGAATATGCCTTATTCTTTCTGGGGTGAAGCAACGAATACTGCAGTGTACTTGTTGAATAGGTGTCCTACCAAAGCATTAAACAAGAAGACACCATTTGAAGTTTTCAGTGGAGAAAACCATCTATGAAGCACTTAAGGGTATTTAGCTCAGTGTGCTATGCTCACATACCACAACAACTAAGGCAAAAACTGGAGAAATCAAGCAACAAATGTGTCTTTGTGGGCTATGGTACTAGTGAAAAAGGGTACATGGTCTTCAATCTGTCAACTCAGAAGATAAATCTATCTAGGGATGTTATTTTTTATGAGAACTCCACATGGAAGTGGGAAATAAGTGTAGAAGAGAAAGACAGTGTCTCTCTACAACTTGATCTCAATAAGGGAGAAATTAGACAGCCTATTGAGACCTCAATTCAAGAAGAAGTCATAGAGAATAATAAGACACATGAGACTCCATAACAAGCAAGTATGAGTCCACAATCAAGTCTTTCACAGATTACAATAACAAGCTCAACTCCAGTGAGATTGATAAGCCTAAAAGAGATATATGCCACTTACAACTTTTGTGTGGTTGAACCAAAGAGCTATGAGGAAGCTAAGAAGACTAAGTCTTAGAAGAAAGCAATGGTAAAAGAGTTGCAAATGATAGAGAACAATGACACTTGGGAATTGGTGAATAGACCAAGTGACAAGTTTGTGATTGGAGTGAAATGGGTGCATAAAACTAAGCTAAATTTAGATAGCTTTATGCAAAAGAACAAGGCTAGATTATAGCTAAAGGCTACTCACAGAAACTAGGTGTAGACTTCAATGAAACCTTTGCTCCAGTAGCAAGGTTAGACATCATAAGGACCTGAATTGCCCTGGCAGCTAAAAAGGGTTGGAAGCTACATCAACTAGATGTGAAATCTGTATTCCTAAATAGAGTGCTAGAGGAGGAGGTGTTTGTGGAACAACCTCAAGGGTTCACAAGTGAAGAATTTTCAGATAAGGTGTATAAACTGAAGAATGCGCTCTATGGCCTAAAGCAAGCTCCAAGAGCTTGGTACAGTGAGATTGACTCTTATTTCACTGAGAAAAGATTTCAAATGAGTCATAGTGAAGCTATCCTCTACACTAAAATAGAAAACAACAACAAGACGTTCATTGTATCAATCCATGTGGATGATGTTGTCTACACTAGAGATGATGAAGCTATGATTGCAGAATTCAAGGATGAAATGATGAAGAGGTATGAGATGATAGATCTAGGCCTCTTACATCATTTTCTTGGCATTGGGGTAATTCAAGATGCAAGCTGCATCTTCATTCACTAGAAGAAGTATGCACAAACATTGCTTGTGAAATTTAGGGTTGGAAAAAATTCCCGAAATTCCCAAACCAAATCGAAAAAATCCCGAACCCAAACCAAAAAATCCCAA
The DNA here is from genome assembly GCF_041283825.1 of Pyrus communis. Classification (NCBI taxonomy): domain Eukaryota; kingdom Viridiplantae; phylum Streptophyta; class Magnoliopsida; order Rosales; family Rosaceae; genus Pyrus; species Pyrus communis. The sequence goes on along the minus strand of NC_142580.1, from coordinate 8,066,899 downwards.
ACCAAAACCATTCTGAAGTTCGATATTCTCGAAATCCCAAAAAATATCGAAGTATTTGGTATGAGATTGGTTTCCAAATCTCAATTATTCGGTTCCCACTTCCCAACTTAAAACTAGAAGCCTTTTGGCTCCTACTAGCAAAAGCCTTTCGGTTCCCACTTCCCAACTCAAAAGTAGGAGCCTTTTGGCTCCCACATTTTTTATCTCTTTCTCTCTCTCTCTCATTATCTCTATCTGCAATGCCAACCCAGAAAGGCGAAACCACCTAAACTTTCCTTCAACTCAATCCAAACCTAAGCCAACACATCCGTACTTTATCTCATTTCTCATCTTTGGCCTTTCACTCGGTCTCAAATTCTTTCTGTCTCTTTGTCTTTCGCTTCTCGAATTCGAAGCTTAGCAGCCACCACCCTCTCACAGTTTCACTTTAATGAACTCTCTTCGCTCCGGCCACCACCACACCTCACGGCTTCATCTTCACCTCTGATTCTACCTGCATTTATATCTTTTCTTATGCAGACTATGATGTACCTTTGACAAAAATTCAAACCTTTTTTGTGAGAATGCATGTTTAGGAGCTTGCATCATTTGTTCTTGTAAGGTTTTGTCTAGTTTACTCAAAAAAGAAAGTTGCTTTGATTATAGGTGGAAGTTTCATAACTTGAAGATTGTACAATTCTAAATCATGGGGAAATGTATGCATTCTTAATAAATGAGACCAGGACGCAAGTTTCATTATACTTTATAAAAGTGGTACTGATATCTTAGATTGATTCTCTCTGTAATTGTTTACATTTTCTCACACAAAAATACACATAAGCACATGCACAGACAGACATTCTCTTACACTTATCTTTTGCTTTGCTTCTTACTTTTTTTTGTTACTCCTTGATCAAATAAGTTGGCGTTATTGGAATCTATATTTCTTACATTGCTTTTCCAATGGACTCTGTCACCGTAACTTGGTTACCTGACTGCCTGAAAACCCAAAACTATTTCGGGATTCCCGATTTGTCCTGAAATCCAAAAATTATTTCAGGATTCCCGAAATTTGGGATTCCCAAAAATTTGGTTTAGGATCGATCTTGAAATTGGGATTCCCGAAAACTTCGGTTTGGGAATCGAGACATAGTTTTTGGTTTGGTATCCCATACCGAACTAGCCCTAGTGAAATTTGGTATAAAAGGCTGCAAAGCAGTCTCTACACCCCTAATTGCAAATGAGAAGTTGAAAGATGATGGGAGTGAAGTTGTGGATTCAAGTTTCTACAAAAGCATTGTTGGCAGTATATTGTACCTAACTGCAACAAGGCCTGATCTAATGTTCTCAACAAGCCTACTTTCAAGGTTTATGCAGAATCCTACTAAGATACACATATGGACAGCTAAAAGAATGCTGAGATATGTGCAAGGCACACTTGACTATGGAATCAAGTATGAAAAAGGGAAGTCAACTATCCTAATTGGGTTCTGTGATAGTGACTGGGGTGGCAGTGAAGATGATTAGAGATGCACATTAGGCTATGCATTCACTTTTGGTTCAAGGGTTTTCTCTTGGGTATCAGTGAAACAACAAAGTGTTGCATTATCCACGACTGAGGCAGAGAGTGCCTCAGAGGCATCAGCTCAAGCCATCTGGCCAAGATTCATACTCAAGGACTTTGGTGAATTGTAGGTTGATGCCCACGCCACTTCTGTGTGATAAGACCTCTGCAATCGCCATGACTAAGAACCTAGTCTTTTCATTAGAGAACAAAGCACATAAAGAGAAGATATCATTTCATCATAGAAGCATTGCAAGAGAACACAATCAAGCTACACTACTGCAAGACAGAAGAACAAATTGTAGACGTTTTCATGAAGGCTCTTCTAAAGGATAGATTCAATTATTTGAGGGGATTGCTCGAAGTGACAACCATAACCAATTTAGAGGGGAGTGTTGGAACCTAAATTGCTTTTAGTTCCAAGGATCGAAGGCAACAAGGTGAAGCTCCAACGGATAGTTTACTGCTGAGTCGAAGAAGAGAGAAGAAACAAAGGGTTTTAGAGTTAACGGCCAATTTTTGTTTTAAAGCTTTTGTGTGTAAGTGAGTGCCATGTGTACACTCCAGATTAGATCACATAAAATCCCAATAAGGGGCTATGATTAAATGTGGAGTATGGTAGTCAAATTCATAATACATGCTTGTCCTCTAGCACAATTAGGAGAGATGTTTGTGAGTTGGCAATGAACCAAAACCCTACATACACTCCTATATAAATGAAATTATAGATGATGCAATTGCACAGCCTTGTAGCCGTCAAATACCTGCAACATTCCTTATTCATTCTGTCATTTCGAATCCCTAAGAAATCTAACCAAAACAGCTACAAAAACACATCAAAGTACCAACTTTATGAGTAACCCGGGTGTGATCATCTTTTGTGTCTTCATCTTTATCTTTTGTGTCTTCATCGTTTGTGTCTTCATCTTTTGTGTCTTCATCTGAAACTATAGGAATTCTAATATCATATGCAGGTAATATGCCAATTTGTTGGCCTCCAAAGGTAGCATCCTGCAAAGTGATCACTCCCTTCCTTTCAGCCACACTAATAAATTGATTAAAACAAAATAAGATGAAGCACTTTAAATACTAAGATTTGAAATATAAACAGATTTTTTTGGCTTCTTACATCAAGGAGAAGGGCAGTTTGAAAAGCATAAGGCTGCACAAAAGTCACCAAAGCATATGGTAATTGGTCATTATCCCTGCAAATTATGAAATAATTAACATTAAATTAATTAACAAAAGTTAAATAAGAACAAATTGATCAACAAAAGTTAAATAAGAACAGAATGATCAAGCAGTTAATAATTTGGAGGTTGTTTGCCTCGCGAGCTGGATTTGTTGAACAGTTCCACAGTAAGAGAAGAAGGTATTCAATTCTGCAAGAGTCACCCTTGGAGGAAGGTTGAGAACCTGAACAGTTAAATCTTCTGTGGCCATATTATTATGTTTCACAGTTGCTCACCATCCGCCTTCTACTAAACTTCATAGTCTGATTATTCCTTGTACAATACAAAGCCAAATGCTTCGAATTAGAATCCAAACCTGACAAAGAATTTTGAAAAAAGCATACAACTAGGGTATAAAGTAGATAACAAAGATGATGGGCACTACCTCTATTAGAGAGATGATACAAATGTGATATAGAAAATGTGGTAAGTGTAGCATTACTTGTTCAAATATGAAATATCTATTGAAATTTAATTAGTGTGATAAATATAGGAGTGATTTTCAAATGAACCAGACAGGAAATAACGTTTCCAATTTTCGTTTCAAAATTCTAGAATCAGATCAGATCACAATTATCAAATTTGAAAATTTTGGAATTGAGTAATCTTAGAAATTTCAATACATATCAAAAATTCATATAATTCATACGTTTTGAACATGGTCGAATTTTTTATTGTTCTTTCTGTACATTTTGGTATAGGCTTACCTCTAAATTCAATTAAATATTTGTATATTAGTGTGCTTATACATTTTAATGTATTAATATATGTTTAATATAAAAATAATAAACAAATGGTATCCCAAACTGAAAATAAAACAGGGGTCTCAAAGTTAATTACAAAATACATAATTTGAGTAATAACTAAAAAAAATTCAAAATATTTCAAATAAAAAATGAAATGAGTTTGGAACACTTTGAAAAAATCAGATTGAAAATTCATAATTATAAAAATCCAATCCATTGCAATTTAAAAAAAAAAAAAAAATATTTGACTTTGAAATTATCAAATTTTGAAACTTTATTTCGAAATCGAAAATATAATTCCAACTTGCTGTTTTTTTTTGGTCGAATAATTCCATCTTGCTAGATACATCATACATACATGTTTGTTCGTGCAACAGATACCACTAGTGAGAAGGAAGTAAATTTCAAACGTTTCCATTGCTTTGTGAGAGGCACAAAAGGACTTTTAGATTCTCGGGGCCGCGTCGGAAATCGGAAATGAGTCGCAGTCATGGAATTGCTTTTTGACACTCTCTTTCCCTTCCTTCCCGTTTCATTTTCGTTATTCCCCTTTGGACCTTTCACATCACATCATGTACCAAATTAATAATACCAACTAAGAAATATACATTTTGTTATAACATATAAGCATTATTGTAATTTGCAATCATCTAAAACTTTTTAATCTTAGTCATACATTGCAACTCACATTCATTGAGATTGTTTATGTAAAAACTATAAAACGTTTTTTTAGCTGCGTTTAACAAAAAAAGTTCGAACTCCTTCTAGGTAATGGATAAACACTTTCAAGTAATTTTTAAAAAATGTTTACATGTGATAAATTAGTCTGGTAATCAGGACGTTCTTTTTCAATTTATTGTATCTCAATTTCAAACCCTCCCCTCAGGGCCTTAGTGTAGTTTAGACTAATAATTTCATTTGTAATAAATAAATAAAATATTTCAAAATGTTTTTGGTGAACTGAAACCACTTATAAGTGTTTCCTATAAAAATAATTCCAAATAAGTGGAAAAAAAATTATTTTCAAGTGTTTCTCAACTGATGCATTAGTTCTTCTTTCACTTATATAATAATAGATGATGCATCGACTCGTTTTCTAGACACATGAAAATCTCTCTTCTAGAACAAGAGAAGAGATCCTCTCCAGATCTTTTCTACCAAGGCCTATTATAACTTGAGGTTAAAATAGGTGAGTCGTTAGATAAAATTTTAAAGATTCGAATCACCTGATTCGAGGACCTTGGTAAAAGAGATTTGAAGAAGATCTCTTCTCCTAAAACAATACATGAGTGGTCAAATTTACTTTTGTTCAACTCTCTATACATACTCTCTTAACCGAATACTGGTCAAAGTTTGAAATCAATTTATCAATCATCACTCTTCCCGTACATTAATAGAGGCTACTATCTTATGGTCAAATTCATCTTGACTGCTCATACATGCATGAACATGCATACGCAATATATTCAAGGTCCATTTGGATTGAATAACTTTGTAGAAAGAAATAATTTTGATTTGTTTCACAACAAACACATAAACAAATTGATAAAGAAATAAACATTATTGAGTTAGTCTTCATGCCTTCCAACCAATTTTTTTTTTTTTCAAATAGAAAATGGAGCATGTTTTAAAAATATAATTTTTCTCTATGATACATACAACTGAGTAATCTAAAAAATGCAAATAAAAACTAATAAATCCTTACAATTGTTAAAATTTTCATAAAATATGCATAACGCAATGACATGTACATATAATCAACTCCAAAAATAAAGAAAAGAAAAAAGTTGCCTCACCAGAAAAACATTGACAACTTTAGGAATGTGATTTGCTGCCGACTTGCCGCTGAAATTTGTAGGCTCAAAATCGATGCATAGGGCATCCTTATGATGTGTCTTATGCTTATTTTAATAAAGTCAAATCAAATCACACAATTAAAGAAAAAGTTAAAGGCAAAAGACAAAGCAAAACTAAAGGGAAAACGAGCGTCCAAGATTACGATGCTTGGGGAGCCTAGCCGAAGGCCCAATTAAAAAGGGCATTCATCAAACATTTAAGGACTACCATAATCAAATTTTCTTCATTTTTTACGTACTAACTTAAGAATCATATTTACTAAAAATCAAATAAATGAAAATTGTTTAATAAGCTGTAAGTAGTGGATAATTGACAATTTCAACAAAAATTAAGATTTATCGTATATTTATTTGATACATATGAATGATAAACTATCTCTAATTTAACTAAACTTTTACAAACATAATCTTCAAAAGCGTACCAACACTGGCCAAAGTGATGATTCGTTTCCTTTTACTTTTGGGAACACAAATCAAATGTGATATTCCGTGTCAGTTATAGTTGGTGCCTCGTGGCAAACGGGAAAACAAAGCTCCATTCCTCGTATGAGCAGAGAGAGTCCGCCACGTCCTACAGTACGAGAAAGCTCCGGCGAATACCACGTTGCCTTCTATCCCTTCTCCTCACTCATACCTGTCATCCTCCTGTCCTCTGTCTAAGCTCATATTTTTTCCCGACAAAAAAAAAAAAAAAAACAACAACAAAATTCAATATACAAAAAGAGGGCAAAAAGAAAAAATATTCGGAAAAATCGGCGATCGGAGACGTCGGGAGGGAAATCGCCACGGGAGCAGAGATCATTTCCCTCTCGGACGGACTTTTAATCACTACCCAACCTCTTCGTACACCTCTTTGGGTTTGGTGGCAACCGGTTCCGACTCGAGCCTCGTCCCCGATCCACACCCACTTTCCGATTTCTAGCCAAGCTGATCGCTTTCATGGCGTTTCAAATGCATTGAACAGAAAATCCCCTGACAATGTTGAATTTTTAAACCCAAACCCTTCTCCGTTCCCCACTTTTCGGGCGACTTCGGATTCGGTTCTCTTCTCCTCCCCGTCGAAAACCCAGAAAAGAAAAATTCAAACCGGCAAAAAGGTGCGTCAAAGGTTTCATTTTTTCTGAAAAATGAATATCGGTTCGGGAATTTTTGAGCATTTTTTATTTTGTTAATCTGGGTGTGTTTGATTCTAGTTGGATGCGACGGGCATTGTGTTTTCCGAACTGGGGCGTTGAGGGTTGGGGTGCTTGTTTGAGCGGCGGATCGTACGGTGGCTGGTGGGTCAGAATCCGATGCATTGAGGTGGAGGGATTGTAGGGAGGGAGGGGCCATGAGAAATAACGACATGGTCAGAACGCAGCAGGAAAGAATGCACGCAAATGCTCTGCCTCAGCATTCTGACTCCGACCGTCGGATTATTGACGCCCCTGGCCCGTCCCTGCTGCTTTATCAAGTTTGGAAAGGAAACAATGTAGGTGATTAATCTGTGAAGACATCTAATATTAATCACATTGCATGTAAAAACAACAGAAGATGAATACAAATCCATATATCTATCAGTTTACTTTCGTAATCCTCGCATTTCGTAGATTCAGCTGTCTTTGGATTGAAGCCCTCATGGCCTTACAATGAACTGATTCCGTCTGATTTCTTGCAGAAATTTTGCTTTAATGGAAGAATTATATTGGGTCCAGATTCGAGGTCATTATTCCTTACTGTGTCCCTAATTGTGGTTCCGGTGATCCTGTTTTGCGCCTTTCTTTCGCAAGGACTAATTCATCAACTCCCGCTCTACATTGGCATTCTTATTGTGGCTTTATGTCCAGTATTAGCAGTATATGTGAGTTCTTCATCTTAGACAACTTGTTTTTCAATTATTACAACTATCAAAGATGTCACGGTAGGAGGAAAATTGAGAGAAAAGAGGAGAAATTTCCAGCCATATACTTTGCAATTTTATTACCAAGGTTTATTTGAGTTAACTATCATATTGTTGTTTTTCGGACACCAGAATATGATAATATAATTCTTGAAACTCAGATGGAGCACAAGTGCACTTAAAGATTTATTTCCGCTTTAAGGCAAAGACAATCGGTAGTTTCATTGGTTTGTAGAGATGTTCTGAAATCATAATATGTTTTGCACGTTGGGTTGATGTTGGTCAAGTTTTCATTTTTGCCACTCATCCATGAAGAGTGCGGAGGGCAACAAGACCTGCCTGGTCTTACTCACCAATTGTTAGAACCCGTTAAACGAGTCGGTCCTATCTGTTAGTGTATGATTTTGATCAAATTGGTGCTGTGAAATAAGTTTATTTGCTCGACTTTTCTTTGAAGAGAATTTACGTTGTTTGCAGTGGTGAACTTTTGTAGGTATTTATAACTGAAGGTTACTTTTGGATGTATTTATAACTGAAGATTTTTGGCCTATCAACTAGTGCAGGTTGTGATTCTTCTCTTGATCACATCTGCAAGAGATCCTGGCATTATTCCTCGCAGCTTGCATCCTCCAGAACCAGAAGATGACGGCTATGTCTCTAGTATCTCTTCTGATTGGCCAGGAAGTCAGAATGGGCCTCCAGGCATACCACCCACAAAAGAAGTTATCATTAACGGCGTGATAGTTAAAACCAAATATTGTCAAACATGCATGCTATATCGCCCACCCCGATGCTCTCACTGCTCTATATGCAACAACTGCGTTGATCGTTTTGATCACCATTGCCCATGGGTGGGGCAATGCATTGGCAAAGTATGCTTCATTTTGATTGAACTAGCATTTTAGCTGGAATTTACAGAGTTATTCAATTTTCGAATTTTAATTTTATCTTCCGTAATATGATATAAGGTACAACCTTTTAGCAGAATCAAACCAATCTCTTAGTTGTGACTTGTCAAGTTGAATGTCTTTCACTCACTACTTGCACGGTTCATGCATCTAGGGTTGTGAGTTTCCAACACTCGATTCATCTTTAGCTCAAGTGTTTGTTGGATACGTTGTTATCTTTTCATAGTCCTTACACTGTTAAAGTTATTTTTTTTTTTTACAGAGGAATTACAGATTCTTTTTCATGTTTGTGTGCTCCACGACCGTTCTGTGTCTCTATGTCTTTGCGTTCTGCTGGGTAAACATCATGCAGATAATGGATTATTACCATTGCAGTCTCTGGAGAGCTTTTTCAAAGTCACCTGTTTCAGGAGTTCTAATTCTCTATACATTTGGAGCTGCTTGGTTTGTTGGAGGTCTCACAGGATTCCATATCTATTTAATCCTCACTAATCAGGTTCGTTGCTCTTTACCTTTGTTGCTGCTTGGTGTTCCCTCTCTCTCTATCTCTCTTAGAGGTAATTTCCACTTGTGTGCAGACAACATATGAAAACTTTCGGTATCGGTACAATCTGAAGATGAACCCTTACAATCGTGGGTGTTTTAGCAATATTACGGAAGTCTTCTTCTCTGAAATTCCGAGATCTAAACATAACTTCAGGGAAGTGGTCAAGGGCGATACTTCTTCTGTCTACACCACTTCAATGCCATCAGGCCATCCCATGAGCCCAGAGATGCCCAAAGCAAGTTCTGACATAGAAATGGGAAAACGAAAAGCTGTTGCTGCTGAAGATCTGGAGGATATACAAACTCAGATTGATAGTGTTGGTGGATTGCAGCGGTGTGAGACCCAGCCAAGACGTACAAAATGGGATCACAATGCCAACTGGGGGAGCTCACCTGATATACAAATGTTGGCTGCGGAGTTTGGAATGGAACATGGTTCAACAGACAGACAGAAAATTGAAGGGAGTATTAATCTGAAGAGCTAAATTATTGGTTAGAAATTGATGTTCTACTCTTACAGCCAAGGTAACAGCTGCTAACCTGGAGGATCGTAATTGGTTACCGACATAGTGCTGAACTCCCATGTTGGAAGGACGCTATCACAATCCAGTTCTCCATGGTAGGAATAAGAGCTCTGATTCAGATAAGTAGGAAGAGGAACTTGCATAGAATCAAACTGCCTTTATGGATACTTTGGGTCAAGTGTAGTGCTATAACGTTTTCAGCGAAACTAAGGTCCGCATCTACTCTATACATTATTCTTTATCAAATAACGGAAAAGCCTGTAGATTGTGGTTAGAGGTCCGGTGGTGGATTTGGTTCATGCGAGGGTTCAAGATTCATAGACATTTATGTGAGTTGTTTTTCCTTTTTAAGTTGGAAAGAACTGAAACTAATTTTTCTCCCAGAAATTAGACATGTGTAAACATTCTCCTGTGAAACTTTGTGTAATATGTAGATTGGTGATGCACAAAATCAAACTGACTTTAGAACAACGTAAAGTGTCGAGGTGTGACCTTTGCAAGGTTGTTTCGGTCACCTAGTGTAGGTAATATATAAAGAGATAGATATAGAGAAGCAAACACAAGATGTACGTGGTTCACCTTCAGTTGGGCTATGTCCACGAGGGTAGAGGAGTTCTCATTAATAATGTAGAGTTTACATAATACAAAGATTGAAGCATAATTATCATTAGTGTGTTCTAATAATGGGTTAAGTAGAATAATAGCGTTAGGAATTAGTTGTAAGAAAATGGTCTCCTTTTATAGTTGAGGAGAGTCTCATGCTTTCGTCCGTTGTTGATGTGGGACTCTTGGGAGTTTTATTCTGATGTTGACACGTGTAACATTGTGGTTGGCCTCCTGGTTGGAGAGAAACTCTTATGCTTTGGTAGTGGTGTCTCAACACGAACCCTTAGGTATAAAGTTGACCTTGGCTTGGTAGTTAGGGAATTAATGAAGTAAGGTACAAACATAATGAACTTTTATCTCTCAAAGTTTAACCATTGAGGCCCTCAGGAATCTAGTTAGGAGAGTGTGTACAAGGGTAGCGGCTGCATGTTTGACGTATAATGGTCGCTTTGTGTGTTCCGCTGAAAATGCGGAAGCTTTTGCTGCTAGAGATCGAGCAATTTACGCGGGTGCCGTAGATGACTCTTATTACAAGCCATTTTTTAAGGTTACTCTAGTTAATAGTGATAGAGAATGTTTTTGTCGAAAGTTTTATGCATGTTCATAGAGGGAAATAGTGTAGTCCCCAGATTAGCTTGTTAGGGTTAAGGAGCCTTCTGACTTTTGGGCTCTATTTGGAAGATTTATTTAATTCAGACTAAGGATGGCAACGGTTCGATTTGGGGACGAAAATGCTATATTCATTCTCATAACTACGAGAATTAACTATATCCATAACTGTAAATTAATCATCGGGGATTATCCATAACCATACTCACCGCTACCGGGTAACGAATTTCTCATCAATTAATGGTTATATTCATCTTCGTCAAAAATAAAAAATTATATTCATTCAATTGACGCACAATAATTTAGTAATACTAATTTCGTCATTAAATAGCCACATCTAATAGTATAAAAAAAAAAAAAAAAAAAAACAATGAATGTATTTTGTTGGGTATAAAAATAGAGAGCTGCTAGACCCACCCCACAACCTTATTTATCCACCCCATCTTATAATCTCACCCCTCATAAAAAGTTAAAAAAAATAAAACACTCTTTTCTCACCCACCATATTCCTAAAATGTCCATCAATTTAACTATTTTTCAAAAATTAAAAACTAGTATGTTTCTAATGATTCTTCAAAAGAGTGTTGATATTAAATCATAGTAATGTAACTGTGAAGATTTGAACATAAACATGGCTGCCTTGCACTGAAGAAGAACAAAAGTACAAGCACCAACTTGCTTTCTCCTTTCAAAACATCGTCCAAAATCATTGGAAATTCAGTGCCAGTTTTAGGTTCCATTGCATGTCTTGTAATACCCTGAAAAATTTAAATATATGAAATAGATATTCATAATTATGAATATGTGGAGAAAATTGAAAATAAATTGATTTATGATTATGGAAATAGAATTGGGAAATTTTAAAGTTTTGTTTCTGAAAATTATTATAAGTTACGTAATGTGTTATCGAGATTTTATGTTATTTTTTGAAAAGTATATTAATTTATTTGAATCTAGTTTTAAATTAAACTAGTTACGAAGTTTGAAGTTGGAAATTAATTATTTAAAATCCGTCGACCTTTTTAGGTCACAATTTATATTTTTAAATAGAGCTCGACCTCACGAACACATGCGTGCAAACTGCTCGTGAAACGGAGTTATAACGAAGAAGAGATAAATGAGCAAAGAAAAGGGTGCAATGGTCATTTGGCCAATTTCTGGAGGGCTCTAGATCTTCTGGAGCAGAGAGGAATGGAGCCATGTGGCGGGCTGTGAGAGAAGGAATTGGGCACGGCCCAATCAGAAAAGAAGGAAAGGAGGGAAAGGAGGAGAGAGAGACGGAGAGAAGGAAATGAGGTATCCTCTTTAACCTGCGTGACCCGGTCCGAGATACCAAGCTCCGACGCCAATTCCGGCGTTTTTCTGGCGAGTTGGACATCGCCACCTTCTTCATTCGACTCAGTGACTCCCCTTCTTCCAATTTCAACTTAAAATATTGGGGAATTGGATTTGATTTAGTGTAACCCGCATTGGTGGGTACGATGGGTCCGTGTCTTCGATTCCCCAATTCTGAAACAATTCCATCAAATTACTATCACCAATAGAATCCTATTGAGGTCTGGAATAAAGCCCAAACAATTTTAGGGGCGGCGGAGTATCGGAGGTGACGAATCGAGACCGCCCATTTATAGGGTTTCCGGTGGGTTCGGGGCAAATTGGAGCCTTTCCAGGCCAAATTGGACTTGACCACAGGTATAAAGTTTGCTATATTCTTTGAGATCTTCATTTTTGTAAAATTTGGGAATTTTTAGAAATAGTTGAATTTTCCGGTAAGTCGGGGCGGTTGGCCGCCACTGGCGGCTGTGCGTGCGGCAGTGCACGGCCAGGGAGCCTGACACAGCCCGACCGAGATCAGGGCGTGCTGGCCGTCACACAGAGGTGACGTAACCATGTGCACGTGCGGAAGCTAAATAGAATAGTAATAAAAAAAATGCGAAAAATTTAAAAACTAGCATACAAGGACTAAGAACAAGTGCTAGCGTAAGTGAGACGCTAAGTTCAGAGCAATAAGTCTACAGCAGTCCAAAAGAAATGTTTCGACAATAGTACACCCGAAGGTGACCCTACACTGATGAGTGTCTTTCAGAAATGCCGGGAAGCCCTCTGGGAAACCACCGAACCTGCTACTCAACTAGAACCTGGAGGGGCGCAAAACAAACGTGTGAGTGGGCAAAAACAAAGCTTTCGAAAACCATTTATAAAAATACTTTCTAACCCCTCGCCGTAAAACCTGTATACTTCCCAGAAATAAACATATATACGTAAAGTATATATATATGTCAATCATGCTCAAGAATATGCCATGTCGAAACCTCATAATGAAATGCAAGTGCTCAGGTATAAATCATGTAACATGTAATCTGGCAGCCGGAGTCACCTAACGTGACATGTACGGCTGCATCTAGAGCTCAAATCTCAAACTCAATAACTGAACCTGCCCACGATCCGACTCGTTAAAATGTGGATGAACATGCCTAAAACTTCATATCGTTAAAATGTTCCAGTTCAAATCAAACATCCTCCACATATATTACAAACCTAATCTCTGAGAAATCTTCATATCTCAAAGGTCATCCCAACCTTTAAGAAGCCCGTGGGATTGCCATCACCTCATCTCTCCTTGCCCAAAGTTTTTTCGCAAGAAACTGTAGGCATAGTTGACAACTATCTTCTTGAACATCGATGAGTTCTCTTCTGCTACCACCTCTGCCTCTGCCAGCAGATGTGCTATCCGGTGCTCCATGGCTGCTTGCACAAAGGACTGCACGCAAAGTAAAATGTTTTGTGCACAAAAGTGGTAGCACACAAATTACTGATTGGATTCCGCTCAATGCAGAACGGACTGCATGCAAATTAAAATGTTTTTGATCTCTCTAGCAAGAAAAATGTTAAGGGATACAATCATCATTCATTTATTCGTTCAATAAGTCCAGAATTGCATGCCATGAAACTAGTATTCATCCTTACCACTTGGGCTAAGCCAAAGGCAAAGAATGGATTTTTGAAGCCTTCGGCTTAGCCCAAGTGTATATATAAACCAAATTGCTCACAAATGCAATTTTATGGCTAATCCAATGGCATGCATGAACATACATTGCTTGTAAATTAGTGTCGGAGCCACACAAATTAACATATTGAGAACACATTAGGCAATATCTATCACACAGTCATTAGTTTCCTCACACCAGTTTTGGCTCATTTTAGATCACAGATTCACAAACACTGTGATCTCATATCTCATAGGTCATTCCAACCCTGAGAAGCCGAGTCCGTGGGATTCTCATGATTTACTCCCCTTGCCGAAAGTTTTTCCTCAAGAAACTGTAGGCATGGCTGACAACTAGCAAGTCCTGCCACATAATGGCGTAGTAAGGAATTATTCGGTGAGGGGGCTAAGCTAAAATTATTATACGAATCAATTTTTTAATCTTTTGTTGCTTACATAAAGTTATATAATAGTAAACCTGAAAGTAATAATTTGAAGTAAGAAATTTATACTATGTTTCTAGACTTAGCCTTGTACTTGGCTCCGTCAGTGCTGCCACACTCGCTTTAGGAGCAAGTCTGACCACACTACTACAGAAAACACTTTGCGCGACGAAATAAGTTTGTTGCGCAAAGTACAATTTCGCTGCACAAAACCTTACACGACGAAAGTTTAGTCGCTCAAAGCTTGTGAAGATTGGGTTTGAACGACAAAAATTAATCTTTGTCACGCAAAGTAGCTTTGGGCAACGAAATATTTCAAATTTTAAAATTTTTGTTTTTAAATTTTTTTAATTAAAATAAATAAATTTAATATTTTGCGCAACAAAATATTTTGTCGTGAGGTTTTTGACCTTTTGTTTGATTATTTCTCTTATATTAATTTGTTCAAATTTTTACTTTTTTAATTTAATTTAATTGTATGATTTTATTTTTTAATTACTTTAATTTAAATTGACATATTCAAAATAAAATTACATATGAAAAATAGTGATCAAATATATATATATATATATATATATATATATTCAAAATGTACACATAAATTAACAAATTACAATAATAAAATCCTAATACAAGTCTATTGTGGTGGTAGTGGTAGAGGATATGTTTCGATAGCGTCCTAATCCTCAACTTTAGTCATCAAAGCCTCGACGATTCCCTACATAAAAACAAATATGGTCAAATAACAAAAAAATTAACTTGGCATAATCTCCCTAAAATTGGTATACCCCAAATCCGATCCCAAACTTCACTCCTCACCCTAAACTCGACCCCAAACCCTGCACAAAATCAAAACTAACCCCAAAAACACATATTAATGAAATTTTTTTTTTTGGGGAGAATATACCTTTTGGCAAGATTGAGAGTGAGTGAGAATGAGAGGGAGGAGTGAATGTGAGAGAATTAGAGGAGATAGTGAGAAAGAGATGAAAGAATGAGTGAAAGTGAGAGATAGTGAAGAGAGAGATGAGAGATTAAGTAAGAGGAGTGAGTGTGAGAGAGAAGGTCGGATTTGGGGAGAGGGAAAGAGAGAGGAGAGGTAAGAGTAGAGAAAGACATTGAGAAAATGGTGGAGGAGTTATTTTGATTTTAAAAACCGTATCACTTTGCGCGACGAAATATTGGTCGCGCAAAGTCTGAATTTTCTTTTAATTTTTAATTTCCCTCGTCCCATTTTTGGTGCCCGTCCAAATTTTTAGAGTTTTGCGCAACGAAGTGTTGGTTGCGCAAAGTTTTGCGTGACAAAAAATTGGTCGCGCAAAATCTTAAAAAAAAAAAAAAAAAAAAAAAAAAAGTCCCACATCCCATTTTTGGCTCCCGTCCAAATTTAAGGATTTTGCACGGCGAAATATTGGTCGCTTAATGTCACATCCCGACTCCGACGTAGCACGATATTGTCCGCTATGGGCCACGCCCTCATGGATTTGTTCCTGGGCAAGAAAACCTCACTACCCAAAATGCATCATGCTAGGAAGAGAGGGGCATGTACATATAAGGCTAGGGACTAACCCTCACCCCGCTGATGTGGGATACTACAATCCACCCCATTTAGGGAAACCGACGTCCTTGTCGACACATCCGAACGGACGGTGAGTCTGGCTCTAATACTAAATTGTCACATTCGACTCCGCCGTAGCACGATATTGTCCGCTTTAGGCCATACCCTCACAGATTTGTTCCTGGGCAAGAGAACCTCACTACCCAAAATGCTTCATCCTAGGAAGAGAGGGGCATGTATAAATGAGGCCAGGGACCAATCCTCACCCCATTGATGTGGGATACTACAAGTCTTAAAAAAAAAAAAAATTAATTCAAAAATTTTCCGCATCCCATTTTTGGTGCCCGCCAAAATTTTTAGAGTTTTGCACGACGAAGTGTTGATCATGCAAAGTCTTAAAAAAAAATAAAAAAATAAAAAAATAAAACAAAAACTCGCGTGTCCCATTTTTGGCTCCTATCCAAATTTAAGGATTTTGCACGACGAAATATTTATAAAAATAATTGTTATGAATAATAAAAAATAAAATTATTTTATTTTACAATTTAAAATAAATAAGGTTTAGGTGACCAAATGTGTATTCGTCGCGCAAAGAAAATAATAAAGGAATAATTTAGTTTAACAATATAAAAATAAATAAATAAAAAGTAAATAAGAGGCGACGAAATATTGATATTCGTCGAGCAAAGCTTTTAAAAAATAATGAAAACTTGTGAAAACAACTATATCTTAAAATTTATAATATAAAATAAAATAAAATAAATAAATTGGTTTGCGTGACGCATGTTTGCATTATTACGTCGCGCTATTGGTTTTTGCACAACGACTCCATTGTGGCGTCGCACAAGTTATATGTATATATATGTGTGTGTGTGTATATACATATTTTTTTTTTAAATTATTATAAAGTTTACTGAAAATGTGACTTTGCTCCCTTCAAATTCAACTTTTTTTACATAAAACCCACAATAATATATTTTTCTAACAAAAATCCGATCCAAACTACAATAATAATTTTAAAGCTACTAATAAATATATATACCATTCAATTTCTTAAGTGTTGTACGTACAAAATAAATAAATTGAAAGCGACTTAATAAATAAATACACACACACCATTCAATGATCCAACCGTCAATGTTTGTATATACTTTGAGATTGTATACGCCAAAAATCTCAATAAAAAAAAAAAAAAAAAACATTCAGAGATCAAGTAACGGAACAAAACTTTTCGATGGTTATAATAAAAATCACGATTTAACGGTTATTTTAACTCCGATTTTGATTTTGATTTTTTTTTTTACAGCTACACTCCTTGACCCTATATGAATACAATGAATGAATTCGATCTTCAATTTAACATATTTATACAAGTGGATACCACAACATCTTATGTTATACTTAATGAAAGTATAAATAAACTCTTAAGTGTTAGTGAATCTATTGTTTTGATGGGATACACATCCTACGAAACTAGTTTCAACGATCTAACCGTCAAACTTGTTTGTATATACTTCGAGATCGCATACACCGAAAAACGCAAAAAACAAACATTCAGAGGCCAAGTAACGAAACAAAACTTTTCGACGGTTATAAATGAAAAATCACAATTTAACAGCTATTTTAACTCTGATTTTTATGATTTTTTACAGCTACACTCCTTGACCCTATAGGAATATAATGAATGAATTTGATCTTCAATTTAAAATATTTACACTAGTGGATACCACAAAATCTTATGTTATACTTAATGAAAGTATAAATAAACTCAAAGTGTTAGTGAATCTATTGTTTTGATGGGATACGCATTCTATAAAACTAGTTTCAAAGATCCAACCATCAAACTTGTTTGTATATACTTCGAGATCGCATATGCAAAAAATCACATAAAATAAACATTCAGAAATTTGGTAACAGGACAAAACTTTTCGACGGTTATAAATGAAAAATCATGATTTAACGGTTATTTTAACTCCGATTTTGATGATTTTTTTTACAGCTACACTCCTTGACCCTATATGAATATAATGACTGAATTTGATCTTCAATTTAAAATATTTACACTAGATATTTAATGAAAGTATAAATAAACTCTTAATTGTTAGTGAATCTATTGTTTTGATGGGATACGCATTCTATGAAACTAGTTTCAACGATCCAACCATCAAACTTGTTTGTATATATTTCGAGATCATATATGCCAGAAATCGAAAAAAACAAACATTCAGAGACCAAGGAATGGGACAAAACTTTTCGACGGTTATAAATGAAAAGTCACGATTTAACAGTTATTTCAACTCCGATTTTGATGATTTTTTACAGGTACATGCCTTGACCTTATATGAGTATAGTGAACTAATTTGATCATCAATTTAAAATATATATTTTCTAACAAAAACCCGATACGAACTAAAATAATTAATTTAAAGCTACTTAATAAATATATATACCGTTCAATTTCTTAAGTGTTATATGTACAAAATAAAAAACGAAAATAAATTGGTTTAGGTGACGAAATATTTGGATTATGTCACGCAAAGATTTAAAAAAAAATATTTTATTTATTTATTTATTTTTGTAAAAACTTTGCGCGAAGATTTCGTCGCACAAAGTCACTTTGCACGACGATTTGTGTTTCATCATGCAAAATTTCGTCATGCAAGGGTGTTTTTTTACTAGTGCCAGCAAATTTCTTACTGGTATCATTGATAATCTCTTTTGAGAAAGGATCCTTGTCGGATCCTCTTTATGAGGATTCTGGAGATCCTCCAATCACATTCGTTCATCGTGCATTGTGCGGTCAGTTTTTTTTTAGATACTGTTTATATTCAATTTTAAATATAAAAAATTTACAATGATTTATGACCGCACGATGTACGATGAATAGATGTGATTTGAGGATCCCCGAGATCCTCACAAAGTGGATCTGGCAAGGATCCTCACTCATCTCTTTTGAAGCAAGATCATGTCGCTTGCTATTGTGTTCAACACTTTGATTCTATACCATGGTTATGTTGAAATGAACATCAGAGATTTCGATGGTACGGTGATAGGATCAATCGTGCACTCGCGTAAATTGATCAATTGCACATATTATTTTGCATTTCTTGACCTTTTATGGATGAGTTTATACATCATGAATGGTCTCCTTTCACATTGTAGTACATTGTGAACGTTATAGCAAAAAAAATGATTGTGCTATCCACACATCTTTTTTTTTTTTTTTTTTTTTTTTTTACTTTTCACACTGTTAATTTATGTCATTTCATTATCTTTAATTCATTTAATTCGATGACAAAAAATTATAGGAGTAATGTGCAGAAGATAAAAATCAGTATGGATAACACCACCCTAAAAAAAGAATTATTGTATTAGAAAGGAATTCGAAATTGGATTATATACTCTAGGTCCATATTCAATTCTAAAACTTCATAACGTTCTAGAAATTTCTTGGGGCACATTAAGGGAAAATGTCGCGTTGTCGTAGGTTGTATACATCCGTGTCCAGTAACATCTAAGATTTACTCGGTCGAAAAAAAGATGAATCACCGAATGTATGCACCCGCATGTCAGTATCTATAAATGCAAAGACACTAGAATTTCTTGAAGCGCAGGGGGTGGGGGCTCAGTAGTCCTATAAAAAAGACACCAATCCGACCGAAAAATCAAGAAGAAACCAAACACTACAGCCAGACCCTGACTAGTGACTATTTTTGTGTGTCATAAAGGCCATATTTTTGTGTCATACAGGCCATATTTTTGTGTGCGCGCGTGTGTTTTTATAAGAATTCTACGTACTTGAACTAAACTTAATAATATCTTCATCAAGTGGAAACATTTACAAAAATATACAGCAACCAAATTGCTCACAAAAAGCAATTTTATGGCTAATCCAATGGCATGCATGAACATACATTGCTTGTGAATTGGCGTCGGAGCCACACAAATTAACATATTGAGAAACACGAACATTATGCAAGATCTACCACACAAGACACAACCACTAGTTTCCTCACACCGGTTTTGGCCCCAAAGTACTCTTAAAGCAAGACTTATTTGTTCATTTAAGATCACAGATTCACAAACACTGATCTCATATCTCATAGGTCATTCCAACCCTGAGAAGCCTAGTCCGTGGGATTCTCATGATTTGCTCCCCTTGCCTAAAGTTTTTCCTCAAGAAACTGTAGACATTGTTGATAACTATCCTCTTGAACAATGACGAGTTCGCTTCTGCCACCACTTCTGTCTCTCCCAGCAGATAAACTATGCCTTTCTCCATAGCCTCTTGCACAAACTGCATTTCCTCGGCAGCTCCTTTGACGGGTGCAGAGACTATTCCGTTAGATGTTGACCTAGCAGTATTGAATGATAGAATGCGCCCAGATGAAAGACGTGGTTGGTTAACTTGTTGAACTGATTCTTCAGCATTGAATGACTGTCCAGTTGAAACTGCCTCATTTGTTATTTCTCCATCACGAGCAAAGTGCTCATGGCGGATAAATTCTTTCAAATTCTCAACTAATTGTTCCTCAAACTCTTTGGGTTCCTCCATTCTGTCATTGTAACCATACCTAGCTACACAACGGAACATTCGGTAATCTCTTGGCTCCAACTGTCGAAATAGAAATCTTTCCTCCAATGCCACTTTGCTGAATGGAATAGGTTTGATCGACACAATAACTATAACAGAGTGGATGGACGGTATGTTGTTAACGAAGTGAGAAAATATAGGGGGAATCCCTTGCACAAGCTCAGAATATAGAAGTCCAATTCCTGGCACACGCTTTATGTTGGGATCAGAGGCCAATTGTTTCATGTATTCACTAGAAACCTTATTCTTGAGCTCGAACATATATCTTTGATGGTGCACATAATGCCAAATCCCCATGATTACCATAAGGAAAAAAGAAAAGACCAGAGGAAGGTAACCACCGTGAACGAATTTGTACATCACCGCAGATGCATAAACCACCTCGATACAAAAGAACACCATAAAGAACAGACCAATCAACCATATGCTAGTTTTCCATATCACTAGCATTATTAGAGTAAGCAAACATGTTGTTATCACCATAACACTAACCACTGCAATTCCTGCATCACGAAAGTGACATGTCAATTTGGCAATCTATAAATTTTCTGTATTACAACTTAAATGTTAGTACACTAGAGTAGATAGTAACTTCAGATAATGCATTTTGTTCTGCTTACCATACGCATTGCCAATTTTTTCCGTGGTCTTGAAGGCTGCAGTGACTATTACACAAGCAACCATGAGCAGGTAATTGATCTCAGGTATGTACACTTGACCCTCATACTTTGCAGAGGTATGAACAACCTTAACTCTTGGAAAACAACCCAAACTTAGGGATTGAGATATAATTGAAAATGCTCCAGTTATCATAGCTTGGCTGGCAATGATGGCAGCTGCTACCGCCACAACGAACGTTGGCCAGTACAAAGGGTCTGAATATTACATCCCAACGAAGTTAGTTAACTAAGTAATCGTTCAATCATAGTCAATTGTAACCACAATAAGAAAATTTCTGATATGGGCAACTATAATCACCTGGTATTGAGTCATAGAATGTGTTCTCCACCTTCCCTGGGAACTTTCTGAGGAATGCTGCTTGCCCACTATATGCAATTATTAATGCAGGAAATGTGACGAAAGAGAAACTCACCTGCAAACGTATTACGGTGAAAAAATGTTGGTTACTTACAGAGTTCACCTCGCAGAATGTGTTTGAGAAATGGGATTGGAAGACTGTTTAATTGTTTTCCTTACTAATCCAATTTATTTAGTGTATTAATTTTGGACATTGTCAACTCAGTTTCTCTACTATTAAATTATTCATCTCTAGCTTAAAATTAGTTTTCTTTAGGAGAAACCAATATCAAATCCACCTATTTCATAAAAAAAATATTCGATCCAGGAATAATTCTTGGCGTTATGAAAAAAATTTAAGTACATAGGGTAATACTTACTTGGATTGCTTTGACACTGAAGTGACCCAGATCAGCAAACATGGCCTCGGCCCCTGGTTTAGTTTATGTAACTAGTTAAATCCATATATTCACAAGGAGATTAGGTAATTTAAAAGTATACAAAAGGAGTTAATAAATATATATTTACCAGTAATGCAGAAAAATATTCCCCCAAGGGATACCCATCCCTTTTTCCCATTTCTTCTAAAGAAATCGATGATGTATTTTGGATTGAATGCACGTAATACACCAATGTCATATTTGAATAAGTTGTAAAGACCGATGCCACCGATGAACACGAACCACACCAGGATAATAGGTGCAAATGTGATTCCAACTTTATCAGTGCCAAATTGTTGAACAGCAAACAGTAAGATCAAGATTGCTATAGAAATCCCCACGACAGCATCTGGATTGTTCTCAGTCAATGTTAGCAAGTGTCAGAAACCGCTAACAGAAAATATATGGGAACCCTATAAAACTTGTATATATGTGCATGTTTTTTTTCAAACGCAAGATGTTGGTGTGAATATTTGTAATTAACTGCTCTTTGCATATTATATTCTAGTACCTGAGCCTAATGACTTGATCCCGCTCACAGCAGAAATAACTGCAGGTAAATTACACCTTTGGGTCAACAGTTGTCCAGAAAAAAAAAAAAGTATTTGTACATTTAGTTACCCACATACTGTTCTGTATATAAATTATCCATAAGGTATTATTATTAATTAGTTGTTCAATAAGTAAGGAAGTCCAAGGTTGTGTGCCAATTTAAATACTAGCTAATTACCTGAAATGCAAGGAGTAAGAACCCCATCTCCAATAACCATTGAAGTTCCCATAATGGTGACAAGGAAAAGGATGTATTTGGCAATCTTACTATTCTCGAGCTTCTTCTTGATGCTTTGGGATCGTTTTAACTCATTGGACGGTGTTTCAAGTTTGTAGTTAGATAGCTCCCTGTCTTCTGGTTGGTTATTTGGAGTTAAGCTCACCTTCGCATGTCGGCATATCAAGGAATACAGTGCAAATGTTCCCCCTACAAGTTAATATACTCAATTAGTTTGTTTAGGTAATTTATTAATGATGAATATATTAAGTTAATGACGGTGACTTGGTAATTTCTTGCACGATCCGATAATCTGAATTGAAACGACACAAAAATAACTAGTTTTGGGTTAACACGTTAATTAATCGTGTCATTGTAGGGTCCTCCGTTAATAACTCGTTAATACCGGGTTCTTATCAGGTTTATCCCCGAGTAACCCATTTCAACCCGTTAAGAAAACAAGTAGTTTGATAATTTTAAACTATTATAAAAACCTTACTAGTTACTACAACAACCATATTATTTAATCTCACATAAGTGTGATTAAAAAAAAAACAACACATTAAAAAATTCATAATAATTAATTTATATGTATGAAAAATGTGAAAAATATGGAAACGCTCATGATTATATCTTTTACGCTTTGATGATACATACATCGTTGTTTGAATTTTTAAAACCCTACAAACCCTCGTGAACAGTATTTTGGGGGGAGTTCAAAATAAATAAAAATTCATAATAATTAATGTACAAGTGAAAAATGTAAAAAGAATATATAGAAGCTCGTGATTACGTCCTCTACGCTTAAACAATGATTACATCGTTATTTATATTTTTAAAACCTTCTAAACCCTCACTAATAGTGTTTTTTTGTTTGAGTGCCTAATTAATAAAAATTCATAATAATTAGTGTAGAAATATGAAAAATGTAAAAAAAAAAAATATATTTATAAAATCGCTTCGAATGACAAGCTTTACAACTTTCGTAAAGCGGTCAACACTGAAATTCTACACTGTAATCCAAAACCCTAGATTTATATATAACTATCGATTGTCGTATACGCTCTATTCTTCTCACCATATTTAAATTTTCTTTTTTAAAAGGCATGATCTTTTAATGGATGCAGAAAAATGGACGGTTTGGATCGTTGATATCATGTCCAGATGTTTATGGTCAATTGAAATTTGAGGGATGTTATATAGTTTCTAGAGACTTTATAAACTCAGAGCAATATTTTCATTAACTGTAAAAGTCTAAATGTGATATCAACGATTTGAATTGTTCATCTTTCTGTGTCTTCTAAAATATCATGTTTTCAATAAAGAAAATTTGAAAAGAAAAAAAAAACGGTGAGAAGAATGTAGCATAAACGTAAACGACAATTAACGGTTAAACTAAAAACTATTATTTATGGGATTATGGAGATGAATTTCAGAGTTGACCTCTCCACAAAAGTTGTAGGGCTTGTCATTACAATCGTTTGTTTGTTTGTTTTTTATTTTTATTTTTATTTATTTTTATTTTTTAAATTAAATTAAATTAAATTTTTTACACTTCTACATTAATTAAAAACTATTAAAAAAATCTTACTTCAACATAGCCATAGGATTTAATCTCCCTTCATTTTGCATATCCTTGAACATTTGATATTTTATAGTAATGTACTAATATTTTTTCATTAAACTCTTATTTTGGGTATATAATACTTGAAAGACAAATCTGTTTTTATGTTTGAATTAATATTTATGTGACAATATAGTATGTAAATACTAATTTAGTGTTACGCTTCTCATTTGATTATTTATTGAAGTGAAATATATTTTTCTTTAACGAATAACAGGTCGGGTCATATTACTCGTTAATATTAGCAAGTCGAGTCCAGGTCAAATCATATTACCTGTTCATTTTAACGAGTGTTACACAACACAACCCATTAAGATCATGTATGTCATGAAAACGATATGAGCGCAAAAAACACAACACAAACGTCAGGCCTAAGTGTCGCGTATACGAGCCATGTATGAATGAGATTAGATGTCAAATATAAAAAAATGTAATACCATCACATCACTTAAAACAAAGTTTGATGGGTATCAATCTTACCATCACCATTGTCATTAGCCCATAGCACGATGAAGACATACTTAAGTAGGGGTACGAGCGCTATGGTATAGATGATGAGAGACAATACTCCTATAACATCGTCAGTGTTGTCAATACCATCAGTGAAAGTGGTAGCATACACATAGAGCGGAGACGTCCCTATGTCCCCATACACAATCCCCATGCTCTGAAATGCCAAACTCAATGTTCTATGCCAGTTATTTACCTGCAACAAAAGTGGATCAAAGTATAAATTTGAAGAAGTCTTACTATTTGCACCAACCTATTTGATCACTTTTCATACTATATATAGAAAATTCTATATTTCAATCCCTAAAGAAGATTACTTTTAGAATAAAACCGTGTATAAAATTAAAAACTAACTTAATCCTTGGTATTTAATTTTAACGTTCAAATATTAATTAGGTTATAATAATTATTGAGCTTTTTGTGCGTAGGTTATATATTTATTTCTATAAACAATAAAAATATTTTTTGATAATTATTATTAAGTAAAAGTCAGATATTATCATCTATTTTTCATTGTGCGTGAATTTCTCTATATATATGTATATGCATGTTACGTACCGACACATTTGTACCAAAACTTATGTATCAACATTCGTACCGAAACTTATATACCCCAAAACTTATGTACCGAGACTTTCGTATTGAAATTTATACCTATACAATCGTACAAAAACTTATGTATGATACAATCGTACCGAAACTTATGTACCGATATAGTCGTACCAAAACTACGTACCGAACAATCATACCTATGAGTTTTTTAAATATAAATTGTTTTTGTATTGTTGTTGACTTTTTTAATTATAAAAAAATTGAATTTTGAATAAATTTTTATCTATTAATATGATTGGATGGAGCACCAAAAAAAAAAAAATAATATTATGGATGGATAGAAATGTATAGTAAATTTGCTATAAATATATATATATATATATATATATATATATATATATATTTTTAGTACAACGATATATTTTACATTAATGGAATGAGGAATTTGGTTAAGCCATGCAATAAACAACCTAATAAGGACTTATATAAAACCATCCATGTTAAAATCTAAACAGAATCTTATTTAAACACTAAAATCCAAAAACCCCTACTATATATTGGTATTACATAACAAGATAATACCATACATGAATAGTTGAGATTGTTGTTGCTCATAAATTGGGGTATTTTACATCAATAAAACTAAAACAGCGATCACCCAAAAAAAAAAAAAAAAAAAATTGAAGAATTGGTAATTTGTGATTTAAAAGGTTATTTGATACTGTCATATTTTGAAAATGGATCTTTAGGACCTTTCGAGCAATTGGATTAAAAGCTTTGGTTTGGCATGACAATTCATTGATGAATTTTGTATATGCTTATCATTGATAATTAATTTTTATATTATCAATTAATTTTACAATAAAATTAACTTTATTTAATAATTATATTTACAAGAAAAGTTGCTATGCAACAACCCAATCTGAACGTGGAGGAATTTTTCAAGATGACAGGTATACACACAAGCATGGCAAGTGGTGTTCCCCAGTATTCACTTATTGACATCTGTAAAGTAACAATTAAAATAGAATAACTCTTTTAAAAGTTAATTATTTTGAAAAAAATAAAGAAACAGTCCAGTTCCCGAGATAGACCCACCACCCTTTCTCCTTCTTCACTATCCGCGCCGACTACCATTGCCACCATTCCTCCCGTAAAACCATCAATTTCATCTTTACAATTTTACTCATGCTTTATTATTTTTTAGATCAATCAAATATAAAAATAATTTAAAATAAGAAAAAAAACAGGATTAACCGATGGGGATTGCGCTGACCTCACAAGCCCTTGAATCGGAGGCCGGCGACAACAGATCTGAGGGTGCCGTGAGTATCATCGGGTTACATGTCGACATAAGAGTAGGAGAGAAAGAGAGGGAAGAGTAAAAAAGGTATTGGGTGTCGCCGGCAGAGTCACAGGGCGACGGTTGAGGTGGGTGTTTGGCGTAGAAGGGGTAAAGTTGGAATACAATTAGGGGTAAATTTGGAATTCAGAAAATAAAAAATTCTGGTTACTCAACAGAAAACTTAAAAAACAACGTGGCAAATTTTTAATTGAAACGGCTAGCTGTCACAACTGTATTAGTTGGGAATTTCAAGTCAACTTATGTTCCAGATACATGGAAATTTTTTTTTATAAACGTGGACGGATTCCAACAAATTTCAATATTTTATGACGTTTTAGATATTTAATTATATGTTTAATTCATTTCCAATTAAATTTCAATATTTTATTAGTTGGAATACAATTAAGTTTCTGGGGTTATGTTACATTACATTGGTCATATTGGCTTTTAAATTGTAACCTTATTCAGACTATCAATTAAATTTTTGAAGTTGGATTTCACCTTATTCTATCGAATTTGATCTTGTTCAAATCTGCTTCTCGTACTTGTATGCTTTGTCGGAGATGGTAAAAATATTTCAAGTAATTAACTAAAACTTTGAAATCCATGCTGCAATATGATGCATGGTAGCCTTGACCTGGAAAAGAAATGATGCATGGTAGCTAATAACCTAGACTGACCTGTGAGCCGTGCCTTCCATTCATGGACACTCTTCCGGCCTCCAAATTGAGAGAGTCGACATGGCGCAACTTTGCCCATGATCCTTTTCTCTCCTTCAGTTGCTGGTTCGTTATTTCTTTTGCTTCTTCTGTCTCCCCCTCTGTCGGGATCGCCACTTTCTCCGCCATCTCTTTTGTTTTTCTACTACTCTTCCTGCACTTGTCCATCTACAAACTCATTGCGTGTCGTTTTATAGGCAAAATCAGACCCGGTTGGTACGCTTATTCAACTTCTGACGTGCTACGTACCTTGATTTATTTATTTATTTATTCTTCATCAACCTACAAATTGATTTTTGTAGACGTTTCATTTAATCATTATCGTTTCAATTATAAAATTTTCAGGTTTTCCACCGTACGTTGTTTTTTTAAGTGCCCACCACACGTTGTTGAACTCACAAAGTCGCATATTCTCGTAATTTACAGTAATTTTTTGTGCATTAAATTTTGTTGTCATATGTGGCAATTAGTTTGTGTTATGCCACTAATTACGATTAACATCTATTTAGACAAAAAAACTCAAGCCGATATACCATTTCTCTTTTGGTAATCATGCACTAAATTGAGTGTGCCGATCTAAACAGTTCCATATCTATTTTGTTTGTACTGCAGGAATTGTACAAAGACGGTTTACAAACGTAATGAATTTCTTGACAGGTCCATATATTTTTTTTTCTATATTCATTTTGTTTAAGGGAGAAGATCCTGTACGCTAAAGAAAAGGGTGAAGATATATAGTAGACATAACTAAGCATTCAAAGGAGAATCGCACTGAGTCACTATCTCTATGAATCAAACCTCTTTTACAAGTAAAAAGTATCGCCCACTTAGACCGTAGGTAGTATTAAACTAATAGTTGGTAATAGATAATATAATATTGTTAAGCAGCTAATTATGGAGCATTTGACAATAGATAATATAATATTGTTAAGCAGCTAATTATGGAGCATTTGACAATAGATAATATAATATTGTTGAGCAGCTAATTATGAAGCATTTGACCAACTAACTGCGAATCTCGGACAAAAAAAAAAAAAAAAAAAAAAAAACCTCTTAGTCTAATGGTATTTTCAATACCTTAAGGGTGCGTTTGTTGTACCAGAGTATCTTGGACTGAACTAACTTCAGAGTTTAAGCTGGATTTACTTGGCTTGGACTAAGCTGGATAAAAATTATAAAGCGTTTGGTACATCACCGGACTAAGAAACATGACAATAAGAACATTCATTTTATTTGATTATTACAATTTTATTTTGTAGGTATTTCTATTTATAAAAACCTAAGTAATCCTAAAAATATTTGTTTGACCATTTATTAATTTACTTTTGCCCTTAAAAAAACTAAAAAGTAAGAAACAAAAAATGAATTAACATCAGTCATCTGCCCTTCTTCCTCGCAAAGAGATACGAAGTCATGTTCATAAAGCAAGCAAGACCATTGTTTCTTTCTCAAAGCCGTTCTTCTTCTTTGGGAAGCAAAACCCATGAAAATATTTGATTACTGTGGAACAAATAGGAAAGAACCTAGTAAATTAATCAAACCCAAAGTCATAACTTCATTTGAACAACATGAAAAACCCAGCCAAACCCATAAACTTTCTTGCCATAGAACACAAGAGAGAACATTTTCGTTATTTTGCAATATATGATAGATGGGTTCCAGAGTTAATAACGAGAGATAAAAATGTAGCTAATGGGTTCCAGATCAGGGGTGGTGGCGGCTCTCAATTTGGCCTAGTTTTGTAGGAGATCAACGAAACGGCGATGTAGGAGTCCGTGGAAGGGGGGCTACGACGAACACTGCTTTCTGCGAGAGCATGAAGTTGTAAGCGAGAATAGTCCCGGTAACATCATGCGTTCACTCAGGGTTAGATAACGCGACTTAGTGAGGCATTTAGTTGACACGAGTTAAGACTTAGCATCATTTTTTGCTAATCTTGTCCCACGCCAAACATGGAATTGCAATGCCGGCTAAGCCAGCCCCCTCTAAGGAGGCCTAACAAACGGTGCCCAAGAGATTCCAAGTTTAATATTTCAACCCTCACTAATAAAACAAACATCGTAACTTTGATGTTTACCTTTAACACCACATTCATCTTTATAATACACGAGTCTAGGATGAGTTTGAGGGCTGGTTCCTTATTTGTATTATGAATTTTAAAATTGGAAATAAAAAATTGAGTTAAAAAAAAAAAAAAGATTCAAAATAATGGAAATGCAAATTAAAAAAAAAATGAAGAAATATAAAATAAACATTTGTTTGGATAGAAAAGTACGAAAAATAATTTGTGTTTAAAATGTGGTGATCAAACTAATGAGAACATGGCCATATTGAATTCGAGGCACCTAGAAGAATTCATGCCAATTATACATACAAAAGTAAGAAATATTATTTTATCAAACATTATTGCTATGATTACCAATATTATATCCCACATAATTGGTGAAAGTAAACCGATAGCGTCTTGAAGTAAGACATCCACAAAAACCTCCATGTTTGATAAAAAGGTTAAAGGTATAAAACAATTAAAAATACTGTTGAAAGAATCAAAGACATACGCAGTTTTTCAATAAAATAAATACATATGCAACTTTTCAATTCAAAATAAAAAAAAATGAAATAAAAACGAAAGAGAATGAGATTATGAAGGAACATGGGACATAACGCCCTAAGCTTTGTTTGACGTCCCTTATAATCGGAGGAAACGCCTTCGCGAGGATTTGCAATGATTACCAATATAATCCCTTATAATTGGCGTAAATCTTGATTGGATAATACTTGCATCCCATAAATGAATGTGCATATCTCATTTTTTTTTA
This sequence comes from Pyrus communis, assembly GCF_041283825.1. Lineage (NCBI taxonomy): Eukaryota > Viridiplantae > Streptophyta > Magnoliopsida > Rosales > Rosaceae > Pyrus > Pyrus communis. The sequence goes on along the minus strand of NC_142580.1, from coordinate 8,037,074 downwards.
TAAATAACATATTTTTACTGTATAGACTATATAATTGAAAACTATTCATTTTCTTAGTCTTCATTTGAATATCATCCCTATTAAAACACCACTTAAATCGGAGGTAACGCCTTCGTGAGGATTGTAGAAACTCATGATTCTGAGGAAAATTGAAGAGAGAGAGAGAGGGAGAGAGAGGGAGAGAAATATTGTAGAGAGAGAAAGTAATTAAGGTTTTGTATTTTCATATATGAATGAATGAGTATACACATGTATAAATACATTAAAATATTGGCTGTTAACTAACTCCATTTCCTAACAACCTTATCTTAATAGCTAAGCTAACAATCTTATCTTAATAGCTAAGCTAAGATTTAATCTGGTGGCTCTTCTTTATCCTTAACACACCCCCTCAAGCTAAAGTTAGATGATCTAACTGCAAGCTTGGAAGTCAAATCCGCAAACCTATCAGTATGCAAGGATTTGGTGAAGATATCTGCAATTTGATGTAGAGAAGCAACATGATGAACAGTAACATGCCCAGAGAGAACCTTTTCTCGAATGTCGTGATAGTCAATCTCTATGTGTTTAGTTATAGCATGAAAAATTGGATTGAAGGCCAAGGCAATAGCATTCTTATTTTCATAGAAGATAGCAGGATTTTTTTTGCAAAGGAAAAGAGATATCTTGTAGAATTTTGCACACCCAAGTAAGTTCAGCAGATGTGTTTGCAAGGATTTGTATTCTACCTCTGTAGATGACCTTGCAACTGTGTTTTGTTTCTTTGCACTCTAAGAGATAAGATTTGGACCAAGAAAAACACAATATCCACTGGTGGACCTTCTGTCAACAGGGCACCTTGCCCAATCTGCATCAGTCCAAGCTGTTAGGTACTGAGATCCCTTAGTAAACCATAATCTTGAATCAATTGTACCTTTTAAGTATCGAAGAATCTGTTTAACTGCTTGTAAATGAATTGTCCGAGGAGCATGCATGTATTGACAGACTTGATTAACAGCAAATGCTAAATCAGGCTTTGTCTATGTCAAATATTGGAGTGCACCTATAGTGGACTTGTAGAAGGTAGGATCAGAGAATGTGCCTAAGTGATCAAGTTGTGTAGAACTAACAGGTGTAGAACATGGTTTAACACCAATCATATCAGTTTTGGAAAGAAGGTCCAATGCATATTTAGATTGGTTCAAAAATAATCCCTTGGTAGATCTATGAACTTCAATGCCCAATAAATAGTGAATGTCACCTAAGTCATTGACAGGGAACATAATATGCAGTTGAGAAATAAGGGATTGACAAACTGAATTAGAGCTGCCAATTATGATGAAGTCATCAACATACACCAAGAGGAAAGTAATTGAGAAATCTTTCTTGATGAATAGATTAGTGTCTAAGAGGGATGGAGAGAAACCCAATGATAAAATGGCAAAATAGAAAGCATCATACCAGGCCCTAAGTGCCTGTTTAAGGCCATAAAGAGACCTCTTAAGTTGACAGACATGAGTTGGCCTAGTAGAATCCACAAAGCCACGGGGCTGAACCATACAGACTGCCTTTTTCAATGTACCATGCAGGAATGCATTGCTCACATCAAGTTAATGAATGAACCAGTCATAAGTGACATCTATGGATAATAGAATGCGTATAGTAGTAGGTTTGGCAACCGGGCTAAATGTCTCATAAAAGTCAATGTATTCTTGTTGATGGAATCTATTAGCTACTAGCCGTGCTTGATACCTTTCAATTGAACCATTAGGTTTGTGTTTGATCTTAAACACCCACTTGCAGCCAACTAAGTTGTACCTTGAATTGAAGGGAACTAGACCCCAAGTCTTTGTAATTTGTAAAGCTTGAAATTCATCATTCATGGCTGCCATCCATTTGGGATTCTTAGAGGCTTGCAAAAATGTAGTTGGAGTAGGAGGAAGTCTTGTGAGAGAATCAATATCATTTGGAAGTTGATGTTTGGTGGCAGTGAAAACCTTAGGTTTGTGAATTCCTGCTTTTGCTCTTGTAATCATTGGATGAGCATTGACAGAAATAGAATATTGCTGATAATTAGAGATAGAGGGAGAAACCTCTGGAATAATAGAGACTGGCTGATGATCAGAGGTTTCAGATGAGAAACTTGCTGATGAAGTAGTTGAAATACTTGTTGGTAAGGTAGATGAAACACTGGATAAGGAAATAACTGGAAAAGTAAACCTCTGGATTAATAGAGACTAGCTAATGATGAGAGGTTTTAGATGAGAAACTTGTTGATGAAGTACTTGAAATACTTGTTGGTAAGGTAGATGGAACACTGGAGAAAGAAATAACTCGAAGAGTAAGAGTAACTTGAGCATTTGTAGAAGAATAACTTGTGGATGAATGTGTTATAGAGGAATGAGAAACTGAAGAGAGACCAGTCTTAAATGGGAAGAGTTGCTCAACAAAAGTCACATGTCTTGAAATATAAACCTTGTTAGTTACAAGATCAAGACACCTATAACCATTGTGATTAAGACTGTAACCCAAGAATACACATTGATTGCTTTTAACATCCAATTTGTTGGAGCAATAAGGTTATAACTAGGGATAACAAGCACATCCAAAAGCCTTCAGAGTATGATACCTAGAAGTAGCATTGAAGAGTAATTCCAAAAGACTACTAACTGAATTCTGTGGTGGTAATCGATTGATGAGATAAACTGAAGTTTGAAAAGCCTCTATCCAGAATTTAAAAGGCAAACCACTTTGAGAAAGTAAGGTTCTACCCATTTCAACAACATGTCTATGCGTCATCTCTGCACACTTATTCTGCTCAAGGGTATAAAGACAACTTAATTGATGAGTAATACCTTGATCATTAAGGAAAATTTGAAACTGTTTACTTAAAAACTCACCCCTTGAATCAGATATGAGGCATTGAATCTTGCATTCAAAGAAGTTCTGGACTTTGGAAACAAAAATCTTAAACACAAAATATACATCAGATTTATAGACCATAAGATAAAGCCAACTGTATTTCGTGTAGTCATCTACCAGAATAAGGTATAATCTATATCCAGTACATGAATGAGTGGGAGAAGGACCCCATACATCAACATGTAGTAAATGAAATGGCCTAGTGGAAGTATAAGGCAAAGATGAAAATGGAAGTCTAGAAGCCTTCCCTAATTGGCAATTAGAACATATGGACAATTTATTAATATAACCAATAATAGGTAATTGATTCTTAGTGACAACAGTATGTAAAGTAGGACTAAAGAGATGTTCTAGTATTTTATGTCATGTGTGAACATCAGCTTTAGCAATCATAAAAGCTTGAGGAGATAAAACAATCCCAGAAATGCCATTGGAGGCCTTCCAATAGAAGGGGTATAAGCCAACTCCACAGGGGCCCTGGAAAAGCATCATCTCAGTGCTTAGGTCCTTGATATAAAATCCATATCGATCGAAGGTCAGAGAACACCAATTATCATTCTCAAATTTGTAAACTGACAATAGGTTATGAGATGCTTGAGGAACTAGCAACACATCATTGAGTTTAAAAATAACATTGGTTGTACTAAGTAAAGTAGAGCCAATGTGTGAAATGCACAGACCTTTACCATTTCCAACAAAGAGTTGCTCACTGCCTGTGTAAAGAATGACAGAGTTTAGAGAGGCTGGATTTGGAGTGACATGATGACATGCACCATTGTTAGCAAGCCAATAACTTGGAGGAGGAGAAGTGGCATCTGTCATGCCCATAAGACCACTGTGAGACTACTGAGAAGCAATTTGAGAGAGCCTATTACATGTGAGAGCTTTATGGCCAAATTGAAGACATAATTGACATTGAAGATTTCGGCCAGACAGAAGAGATGATTGACCAGAATTGTAATGAGTGTTGTTCACACCAGATTGTCCAGAGTTGTAGTTGTTTGCAGCAGAGAAATGAGATTTAGAGAAACCAGGTCCAGGTCCAATAATATTCCATGATGTGTTGTTGTTACAATTTTGATTGGCACCAAAATTACGATTCTGATTGAATCGATTTCGATTCTGAAATATACCACGAGAATTACCTTTGTAGGAATTAGATCCAGGAGAACCTTGCTGAGTAGCAAAACCATGAAAGGGAGCAGTGGATGAAGAAGCTCATGTTTTGTGTTTTTGAAGAGAAATTTCCTTACTGAGAAGCATTCCATGCAGTTCATCAGTAATCACCGATTTAGTCCATGTTTCAATTGAGTTAATGAAAGACTCATAGTCATTAGAAGGACCAGAAAGAATGTAACCAACCAAATCAAACTCGGAGATTGGTTCACCAGCAACAACTACCTTATCAAAAATTTCTTTGAGAGAGTTAAGATAATAAGACATAGATGAATCTCCTTTTTGGATAGTCTGGATTTTTGAACGCAAGCTATGAACATGAGTGCGAGAAGCACCAGCAAAGTGACGTTCAAGTGATTGCAGAGAGATCTGGAATCATCCATACCAATAATGAGAAGAATGAGATCTTTAGCAAGTGTCGAGTTAATCCAAATCATCAAGATTTGATCACTTTCACACCAAAGATCAAAAGCCGGATTATGAACTTGAGATCCAGATGAATCGCACACAAGCTGAGGTGGACAAAGATCAACAGGGATAAACAAACTACGCCAAGTGATGTAATTTTGACGATTAAGTTTTGTCGGTACTATGCCTGTGATATTCTTGAAGGAAGATTTGTGAAAAACAAGTTCATTTGAGCAACATCAACAACATGCAATTAACAATTAAAAGGCGGAATCATGTTTATATGCACTCAAAAACAAAACTTAACCCATGAACTTCAAAGCCTAGTAGATAGGTGAACCAAGACTCAACTCAAAACAAAGTGAGTTGAGAAATCAATACCTTTGTAGATTCCTCTTTGCATAAGCAAAGGCTAATCACCCAAAGAGAGGGCCTTCATTCCTTGCATCTTAGATCCATGGATTTGGATGAATGAAAAGGTTTCTCCAAGTTCCCAAAATTGAGAACCTCTAAGTCTCCACACCAAGGTAAGATTGGAGAAGAAATGAGTGACCTTGAGGAAGTAAGATTGCTAGATGTTTTCCTCAAGGGTGGCCGGCCATTTCTAGAGAGAAAAGAGAGTTTGTGTTTCTCCAATTTCCCCAAAAACAACCCTAATGAATTTTGGCTATAAAGTCACACTTATACCTTAATTCATTTGAGTGGCAAACTTGTAAATAAGTCCAAAACCCACTCTTTCTCTAAATGGCCGGCCTTAGGGTATTCATTGGGCTATTTGGGCATTTGTGAATCATTATTCATTAAGTTGTCACACAACTTAAGTCAATGGACTTGACGTTCGAAGCCCATTGGGCCTTAAGGTCCAAAACTATCCCGAGGTCTTTAACGAACTTATTCGTTTGATTAATTAACATATTAATTAATCCTTGCCATAAATAATTAAACCATTTAATTATTCTTACTCATCTTCGTTGAATCTTCAATCTCTACCTTACACGGTGTACGATCCATTAGGTTCCTTTTAGAGAGGCAATGGGCGATTCAAACTCTTTCAAATCGATTGTGAATTGAAACTTACTTTCAATTCTCCCGTTAGTGATAATACACTTTTAGGGCTTCCACAAACCATGGTTGACGCCTAGCAGCATGTCATGGTTACCCAAGCTAATCAGAAGAGGTGGAGAACCTATTCAGTTCTAGGATTACAAATGCAATACGGTCTTTCTCTAATACAATACTCTTGACCACATTGTTTGGTTTGATAGTTTATTCATGTCTACTATCCAATGTGAGTCTTGTGCTTATATGATTACCTTGAATGTGATTTGGAACACATTCCTAAATCTCATTCATACTTTGGCCAAAGATTCTTAATCATATCATAGAGTATTCTCCCTCAAACAGTTTGAAGGTTAGAGATCCCTTGTTGCGCATTCACTTGCCTCCATGGCTAAGTGGCTTAACCCCAACGATGTCGTGGACACCCTCCTGATGGAGTGACTTTGACATAATCAAAGATTAAGGACCTAACCACAAGACAACTGTGATGCCTCAGGTCAAAAGACTAATTTGCATTATCCAAACAATGAGTTCTCATGTGACATGAATATGAGAACTCTTCGTTGATCGTGTTCAGTGAACTCATTCTCTATTGAGCACCTACGTACTTGTCTTGATGTCACACACACCAATGACTCGAGACTAGTCACTCTCCCTGAGAGAAGACATAGCACGTACTGATCTTAACGGACTGTCAATGCCCAATTGACAATCCTATGATCAGGAACGTTTAGGATGTGTCAACGAAAGAATGGTCTCATGAATCTAACTTCTTTAGATCGCATTCTTCCAATCACATATTCCTTGGACTTATCGTTTAAGCATATAACATTTATATGAGACGGCTCAAACAATAATGTTTGCCCTTAATATTAAACTAGATTAGTTTAACATGTGAAATGTCCATAAAGTATCATCATATGATTGGTTTTAGGGCACATTTCCAACAATTCTGAACTGTGATCGAAGTAATAGAGGTGATTGACGAATGAGAGACATCGCCAGGAGAATCAGAGGAAGCATCTGGAGAAGAATTTGCAGAATTCGTAGCAGTTGCCATAGGAATTCAGGAGAAGTAGACAACAAATTGGTGAAATTAGAGAAAAGATGAAGAATATGAGGGAGCTAAGACCTGTTTGGGAAGAAAGAAACTGTGAGAAAATTTTAGGTCAGTGGAAGTGAAGGATCGAAGTTGGCGGACAAAGGCGAAGATACCATGTAGAAACTCATGATTCTGAGGGAAATTGAAGAGAAAGAAAGAAAGAGAGAGAGAGAGAAAGAGAGAGAGAGAGAGAGAGAGAGAGAGAGAGAGGGGAATATTGTAAGAGACAAAGTGATTAAAGTTGTGTATTTTCATATATGAATGTATGAGTACACACATGTATAAATACATTACAATATTGACTGTTAATTAACTCCATTTCCTTACAACCTTATCTTAATAGCTAAGCTAACAATCTTATCTTAATAGCTAAGCTAAGCTTTAATATGGTGGACCTTCTTTATCCTTAACAAAGGATTTGCAATGATTATCAATATTAAATCCCTTATAATGGTAAGATCGTAAATCTTCTGTGGATAATACTTGCATCCTATGAATGAATGCACATATCTCACTTCTTACAAATAACATATTTTTACTCTATATATATATATATATTATATAATGGAACTGCTCATTTTCTCAGTCTTGGGTCTTCAATTCAAATGATTTTGTGTAGATACGATCTCCAATTCAAATGATAGGAGGAGCATTTGAACTTGAGACCTCTTACAATATATCACTAAATTTGATTTTAAAGAGCACCAACTTACCTTAACCTACAAACAAGAATGCTAGCTACCTTTCCCATTTGCATTTCCCCACTTATCTTTCTCACTCAATGACAGACATTTTTTACACTTAAATGTATTAATTGTATTTAATTTTTTTTCATTGTCTTTTCACCTATGCCCCTAATTAAATTCAAATGCAAACCAAATCATTGATATTATCCAACTGAAGTTTTCCTATCTCCTTTTTTTCACATACAATTCCATTTTTTTAAAGGCTCCTTTTTATTTCTTCTGGTTTTAGTCTCTCGTTCACTTCTTCCTTTTTATTTATGTTTCAATTGTTCTTGACACCTTTTTTCCCATTGTGCTTGTTCCATCCAGACGCTACAAGAGGAAAATAAAAATAAAAATTGAAAGATTGTCTCTCATATAAAAATTTTAACCCAATCCAAAATTATCGCAATTGTACCACATCATAAACTTGAACATTATTTCAACACTTCAGTACTTAGCTTTCCACACTCTAAAAAAATCAACTGAACATTTTCCATTTGATGCAAGACCATCACATTGTTGTTATCTTCTGGTGCACGCAAGTCATTCTACTTCCCTAATCAAATAGTATAAATTAGCATTAAACCTTAGCTTACAACCCTCATAATTTGTATAATACAAGGAAATAAGCAATCTAACCAACTTACCAATTCATGTCTATAAGGGTCCTTAAAGAAGGGAACGAGAGACTAAAACCAGAAAAAACAAAAAAGAAGAATCGTTAAAAAAAAATTAGAATTGTATAAAAAACAATAAACATAATGAGATATGGAAAATTTGGTGGATAATAATTTTATGATTTGGTTTACATTTGAATTTAACTAGGGCATTGATAATCATTTAGTACTATGATTTAGTGGTATTTCTTTTCATTTGGGAGTCATAGGTCATAGGTTCGAATCTCGTGAATGGCGAATTTGATACCAAATTAGGCTATCCATTATGTGACTTAGCCGAACTCTCATTTCCCTTAGTATAAAAATATCGATGTACCAAAAAAAATAAAAAATAAAAAATAAAAACCTAGGCATTGATGAAGCTTGTATTTGGTTAGCTTTGCAGAGAAGCAACGCACAAGCGTGCATAATTTGAGTGCTTATGTATTGATAATTTATTACTTAAGCACCAATCATATTAGTTGACCTTCAAGCTGAACAAAATAAACACATTTGACTTAGCTTCAATCATTTTTAGGTTATTTTTATCAATTCCTATCATTCAAATCACTTTGTCGCGTCGGGGCTCAATAATAGAGTTGACTTCATATCTTTCACAACCCAAAAAAAGAAAAAGAAAAAGAAAAAAGAGTTGACTCCTAATTAAAAATGAATATGTGATCTTTTATTCCAACAGGCCCGGCACAATACTTGAGAAAACAATGTGATTGTTAATGGGTAAACTAAATATTATATCCTTTAGACTTGGGGTGATTTTCAAAATAGATTATGAGGTTTTAATTCTTCACATTGCATGTATCAGTTATACTTTTTTTCTCTGTAAATATCTAATCCTCTATCAAATTAATAGATTCTTTTGTAAGTGTAATGCAAATTTGGCTTATACATTAACCCATTTAAAAATCTTAAACTCGTTATACCATCAATTCGATGAAGGGTCAAACAATCAATTGACCAAAGGCGTACAACATTTCTATGTACATTAATTGTCATGGTGATCATCACTACCACCCTCACAGCATCACCACCACACTCCCCCTACCCTCAATTTTCCACCTCCTGGTTTGGATATTTGTGAGAATGTAAAGGTCCAAGAGTCTCACATTGGTGAAAGAAGATACGTTGCAAGGGTTTATAAGAGGATGAACTACTTCTCATGTTGCCAATTGGTTTTATTGTTGAACCTCAACTTCTTCATGGTATCAGAGCCAGGTTGGCTCATGTATGAAGCTCAATGGCCACACATACTTCACGTCACACAATTCATGTTGTCCACGTGTTTGGCTTGAAAATTTGCCACATGTGATGGGGCATGTGAGAATGTGAAAGTAAGAGTCTCACATTAGTGAAAGAAGAAACCTTGCAAGGGCTTATAAGAGGTTGAACTACTCCTCATATTGACAATTAATTTTATGATAGAATCTCAATTTCTTTAACATTTAAAAATGGCGACTAGCTATCTAGATGAAATTTAAAGTTGAGATTCACCTCCAAATTTTTAGGTTTTAGGTTTTTTTTCTCTTCTATATGTAACTTCTAAGTTTATTTTTTTATGAATCTAATTTGTGAGTTTTATCGAACTCCACTCCATTATATGTTATGTGTTTCTTTTAAAAAACACATGTATTTTTATTAAAAATATCCATGTGCTCTAAATCGAAGCACTTTTAATAATGTAAGCGCTTGGAAACAAAAGTGTTTTAAAAGTTTTTTAAAACGCGAGAACAAAAACATTCATTTCTTGTGAAATACTAGGCTGCATCTACATCTACTAAGTATATCTAGGGTGGACATATAAGCGAAAAAACGAACGGGAAATAGAAAGTGGCAGGTGAAGTGGAAAGGCCGGTAGCATTTGTGTTGCAATAGAAACACGCCGAGTATTTTAATTTTTATCTCATAGGTCATTCCAACCCTAACAAGACTGGTCCTTGGAATTGCCATCAAGCTCTGAGCATGGAGAGATTTTTCAGTATGACCGATACACGGAGTGGTACACCACGTGTCACTATATAAATAGTAGGATATGTATGTTAAAAAGTTAATAACTTAAAAAATAAAATTTCCCACCACTTACATAAAAACATATGGTATATCATCCGTATTTCCGTCACAATAAAAATTTTCTCATCAGTTTGCCTAAAGTTTTTCTTCAAGAAATAGTACACCTAGTTGACAACAATCCTCTTGAACCAGGAAATATTCTCTTCTGCCACCACTTGTGCCTCTCCCATAAGATACACAATACTTTTCTCCATTGCCTCCTGCACAGACTCATTTTCCTCTTCGGCCGGTGCCCAAGTGCTCTGACAATCCAGGAAATTAGGGTTAGATTAATATAGACTTACGTTTGAGCAATGAGGATTAGCCATGGAAACCTTTCCAGCCTCCAAATTGACTGAGTATATCCGACGCATCGATATCCTCGGTTCCAGCCTCCAAATTAAGGTGACCGTGTAAACGTGTAAACGAGCAAAGAAAATCTTCTTAGATGACTATCTTCTACCAATTATCTACCCTTGAGTTTTAATTATACTTAAAGATGCAAGTAAAAATCTGACAAGCTAGTTACATGTATAGTATGTGTATATACGTATTTTTAGACTCCCATTTCCTAAGATGAGTTCTTTTTTTTTTTTTTTTCAAAAATAAAATAAAAGAAAAAGAAACACTGCCTTGAATGGAGTTAGTTAGATCAATGTAAATAAGTAGTGACAACAAGCTTTGTGTAGTTGACTAACTTGAACACTTGTTAAGCTGCATTTGTATTTAAAAAATTCTTAACAAATTAAACACGAATTAACCCCTAGTTTTTCTGAAGTGACGAAAGTGTCTCCGGCCCCTAGTTTCGTCTGTCAACGTACGTAGCCTAGGGAAATCCATACTTCGCGCCAAGCTAAGACTTTTTGTTAAGCCATCTGGTGATGTAAGGTTCATTGAGCCGTAAAAATAGTTTCTCTCAAAATAGGACCATAGTTGTAGGTGTACATCGTTTAATCTTGCCACACATAGCTAGTAGTTGCACGACAAATGGACATAAAAACACATTTCATATACGTGTACAATAGCATATCAAATAAGTCTGTCAAGTTTTCTGAGTTCCTAATTATGATCGACGATAACATTATATAATCTTCGATTCCAACAAGTGCCCGACATGCAAACCTAAATACAATGATGCAATGCTTTGTAGGATTATTTAATATAACAAAAAGAGAAGTGAGAATCCGAATCTATGAAAATGGTCTTAGGATATGTACCAACAAAAGAAATGTTGTTAGGTTCATAAGAATATAATTAGGAAAAGCTCATAATTGGGATTGGTTTCATGTCATTCTAATTAAAAATTGTTGTCAGGTTAATATTTGATAATTGATTGAGGAAAATTCATAAGCAAAGTTATTTTTGGGAGTTATTGAAGAAATAAGTTTTTTTTTTTGTCAATATTAAAGAAACAAATCATTATTTTGCACTTTTGGATTTTGGCTTGATCATTCATTAGATTTCATGATTGTTGAATTGAAAATAAGGAGGCCAAACGAAAGTAAAAGATGGAGAAATTATGAAGAAAACTTATCCAACCTAATTCCCACAAAATGATAGGAGAGAAAATTTAATAATTTTCTTCATCACTTCTCCATCTTCTACCATCTTTTGGACAAATTATGCAAGTTGACCTCTATATTTTTATTCATTTATTGGATCTAGTGAATTATCCAAGTGATGCCAACGCTAGACAACAAATATATCCTAAAACTCTACATTACGCATTAGCACAGACAAAAAGTTGATTATTGGGATTTTCTCGGGTTGAATCACTAACTAAAAATATTATCAAATTTTTCAAAAAAAAAAAATGATACTATTTCTTGCTAGATCGGAACTTGTCGAGGATAGATAAAAGTTAGTATCTCAAAATTAAGAAGTTTGTAGTTCATGTGATTCAAAAATAAAAAATAAACGGAAGAACATGATGGGGCATAACGACGATGAGTACATCCTCAGCTTACTATGAAATCGTTGTGCTGGTTTTCTTCTTGGACTAAGAGCATGACTAACCACTAATAATGCCGGTTCAGTATCCATATTCGAGTCTATTTCTGAAAATGCTCAACACCATTGTGGTGGAAAAAAACAAAGCCATGGAGATCTAGTTAACAAACTGGCTGTAGATTAAAATTTCCTTAGAGTTAAGGGTTTATGATGCTAAGCCATAATAACAATTATGGAAGAATTGAAAGTTAATGAAGACGCTGAAAGTTAGTTGATGATGCTAAAGCCAGATCTCACATCATGCAAATGGTTCTTTTTGTCAACGGTTGAAGGGATCTGAACCTTGATTGGCCCCTTACTAATTTTTACTATCTTATTTTTACAGTTGACCAGAAGTGCTAAAACCTTTCTCAAATAACCAAAAATGCAAGGACTTCATTTTTAGTTGAACAAAAGTGCTTTAACGCGTTTTGAAATAATAACAAATGCTTTCAACAAAAGCCTTTTGTAATTCTTTTCATTATTGCAGTCTCACTGGGAAGGAACATTACTCTGAACCCTTTTCGACCTTTTCATATATGATGGCTACATAAGGGACCTTTACAATTAAATTTTGTTTATTAATCGTTGTTTTACTCATTGATCAACTCCATGATCTGCGTTAGTTTGGTACCCAAATCAGGGTCATATTTTGGTTAATTTGACATCAAATGCAGGGTTTGGAATTTAAATTGGATGGTTTGTAATTCTTGCAAAATACTTTTAATTTACCAAGCTACATATATCAGATACAAAAGCAATGCAATATTATAAATTTATAATTATACGGTGTCTCTGTTTATTAGAACAAACCAATAAATTAAACAAGCAAAAATGGGAGCCTCTCACCTCTAATTAATTTACTAGCGAGGAAGGGAGGGCTTCATAACCCATATGACATATTTTTGCGCATTGCAACAAAATTAAGCTAAGAACAGAGGAAAAGGAAAAACATATGCCCAAAATTAAGCTATTTACAATGTCACACGTCATAATAATCGGATTCTAACGGGACCATTTGGGATAGATAGAAATTTTTAGAGACACACTAGGAAGTATTTGTAATTTGTTGAGATGCAAAATCCCATTTAGCGACGGCTTGGATCCACTCCGACAGTCTTGAGCGTCGCCGCCGTGCGAGGCCTGCAAGTTTCAAGCAACAGTTAGCTTTCGTTAGGATAATGTACGAAAGTATTATAATCCACAAAAAATGTTTCCATTAGACAATATAAGATGTTTATGGAAAACGAAATCATTGATCAGTTTAATAATTCTTATTTGGAAGCCTAATATTTAGAAATATTAACAAATCAACATAACATTTATTTTGCCAGATTTTTTATCTGCCAATATAAATATTCTACAATTAGAATAATTCGTGCATAAAAAATTACGAGCACGTATATATTTATGCATGTATGTATACCGAGTAAAAGGGTCATGCTGGACTGAATCAGGCATGGATGGCCTGCCGGGCTCCTGAATGTGGCCAACCTTCCTTAGGAAAGATTTGTTGATAAACTTGTCGGATGAGCTAACGGCAGCATCTGGATTGTCAACCTCGTACATGGTCCTCTTGTTCTTGTTGACCACAACCATCGGGGCATGCATGAGCTGCTGTAGAGCACTGTGCGTCCCAATCGTCAGAGGCACAATTAGGAACCCTAGCAGCACAGCAACGGGTGCGTTCTCTGGCTTTCTAAGGAATTTCCTGATTGGATCGATTGCATACATAAACTAGTTAATATGCGTAACATATAAAATTCCATGACCACTTGTTATTTATCATCATCAATCTTCATTTCTAACTAGTTATCGCTTAAGCATTTCAATATATATACCAGATGTTCGACATGGTAGACTGAACAGCCTCACTATCACGAACATTTTCTGCAAAATGTTTCATCTTCGGAGCGGCAGAGGTTGCAAAAGCTCGGTTCCCTCCCGCCGGAGCCAGCATTAATCTCAACTCGTTCTACACAAACCCACATTAATTAATCATTTCACCAATTGACATCATCATAATTAATGTATCACGTTATTAAGGCAGTCGAATCAAATCAAGGGGATCGTCATAAAACAAAACAAATGATCGAAAAGAAGAACTTTGGTAGACTTACGATTGCCCTGAAAGCCATTTTGGTAGACTTACGATTGCCCTGAATTTTGGTAGACTCAACAGTTAACAAGATTCTGGCTCAATATAGAATTAGGATGAAATGATGATGTTTACCTGCACTATATATATCCCTTGGGTGACAAACACGTACACTTATATAGGGAGGGATTAGGGAGGTCGTGGCTTTTGCTTGACCGCTAATTGGCAATGGCATGAGAATGGTCCACTCCGACTCCTATCTAGACGGTTCGACTCCTATCCAAACGGCTGTAGATGGCACTGTGCCAAGATAGCAACCCCTAACGATCATACGTTAATTGCTATAGTTGGTTTACCATATGAATCACAAGCTCTGAATTGCTATAGTTGGGAAGAGAATTAACTTAATGGAAGGCATGCATGCATATGATGATATGTGTGTCCATTGTTATTGTCTTTTGAATAGTTACAAGTTCTGCATGTGATCTGCATGTCCGTTGTCATGGATAGGTAAATCAATGTGGGACCTTGTAATAGGCTTATTGTAGAGGAAGTCGGATCTTCAAGTTGTAAGGTCCAACGTTGAGGATGTGAATTATGTGTCATTTGTTTAGTATGTTCTGCCAATGTAAATGATTTGTTGCTTAAACGATAGGAGTTTATATGACAGTGTTTTTAAAGAGATTAGGGCAGCGCAAGCGTTGTCCACTTTTCTTGTAGGGTTACAAAAAACTTGAAGATATTTTTGGATTATAAAAACACCTTGAATTAACAAAAAGTAGGCCTCCAATAAAAATTGCTTATTAGCAAAAGTAGGTTTTAGGTCTGATTTGACGTTACTGAAATTATTTTAAAATCAGTTTTTAAAAAAAGTTGGGGCTAAAATTGTGTTTAGAAAATGAAAAAATGAAAAAAAAAAAAGTTTTATGTCAAAATCATGAGTCCAAAACACCATAAAGCAGAAGTAGCTTTACTCGTACTTCTGAAAACAACGTTTTTTTTTTCTTTTCATAGCACAACAATTTCAAAATAGCCCTTACAAAAGCTTTCTCAAGGGGATCGTAATAGGTTCAAGTTCACTCCAAAATTGTTTGAAATAACCCACCTGACTAACCAAACCAAACCATATGAACATTCACTCTCGAAGAAGCTCACATTCTTGCAATATAAAGGGCATAACCATTACAATTTCATCAAGGCGCCCTTACTTTTGGCCCATAACATCACAAAACAAGTTGATCAAAAAAAAAAAAGTAGAAAGTAAAAAACCACACTTGTAGATCAGATGGATTTACTAAAACCAAGTCAGTAGAAATAGGCAGAGGATGAACCCAAATCAAACCCATCAATACCCGCTTCGGAGACTGTTGGCATGCTCCCAAACAATGGGCTGTGCTGCACAAACTCGTTCGAGTCAAAGCCCACATAGGACCCACTCACCAATGAGTCCAGTCCATTGTTTGTCGTGGGGTCTGAAAACTCGTAAAAGCCTGACTCATTCCCAACTCCGTCCGAGCTCATAATGCCGCCTTCGGGCCCATAACAAGTGGAGGAGGAGACACAAGCAGGCAAAGGCGGTAGCTCGTGAGTGTGAGATTGAGACTGGGACCCGGATTCATCAGCAACAACACCAAAAGCGGGCACGTAAGACCCGCTTTCATTCTCTGCTGATGAACTTCCAGAGAATGAGTAGGCATCAAATGGGTCCTGATGAGTGAAGAAGGACTGCTGAGTGTGTGTTTGGGATTGGGCGTGGGTTTGGGGAAGTGGGGTGGTGAAGAACGCTGACATGTCTTCCTCGGGTGAGATAATGGAGGTGACAGACGAGCCATGTGGCATGTCCGAGTAGACAAAGTTGGTTCGAGCCTTGGAACCGCGCATGGAGCGAGCGGATCGGTCGTAGGCCAAGGCGGCCTCCTCCGCCGTGTCAAAGGTTCCGAGCCAATGCCTCTCTTTGGTCGAAGGGTCTCGTATCTCGGCCGCATATCTGCCCCACGGCCTTCTCCTCACTCCAAGAAACCTAGTCTCCTGCTGGGTTTGTTGTGGTTGCTGATGTTGTTGCTTTCTTTTGGTTTTGGTTGACGAAGGTGGCGAGTTTGATTTAGAAGGTGAGTTGGTGAAGAAGTCCATGGATTTAATTTGATTGAAAAACAATATAAAGAAAAAGAAAGAAGTGTTTCTTCAAATGTCTGTGAGATAACGCGTTGGATAGAGATGTCGGTGATGACTACTAGAATTTTTAGAGAAGGGAATGACTGTAGGCTTCTTGGGTTTTCGTCCGTTGCATGTTGGGGTGTTTAAATAAGGGAGATTATTGTGTTATTAGTTAATTAATTTAATGATATATTAATCTTGTGTTATAGTGATTTTTTGATGTAATTGGAAAACCGCCACATGATTTTGTCGCTTCGCTGAAGTTATAACATAGTTTTTGTTTTTTTAGCCAATATACATTAAAAGTGAAATCTATTAATCATGTCAAATTTCTATGTTATAATATGCTTTAAGCATTAAAATTCCTCCTTACATTTACAGAGTTAAGTTGTCAAATGATGACCAATCTCAATTCTCTCACACTCGCGCATGCTAATCATCTGAAAATTAGGGTCCACCTTTTTTGTATGAGTGACATCATGTAAGTTCTGCCAGGGGCGAATTATCCAAGGCTGAGGGCACCCTGGAGACTGTTGTTCTTTGAATATTTTTGCATTCTATCTGTTCATCGTATATCGTATTGTTATATATTATTTTGAATTTTTTATTTAGAATTAAACACAAACAGTACCTAACAAAAGCTAACCGTATGATGTACAGGGAACACACTAAATAAACTAAGAACTTTATTGTTCCACCACAAGATCCTTTTAATATCTTGACCTTGTTGTAATCCCCATTGGTGCTCAATCAAGTCACTTTGCCAGGTACAGTGCCATTATGGCTCTTGCAATGAAGTGTATCGCTTAGCGGTCAATTAATTGTAACATCCATCTCGTTCCAATGGCTTGTGTTGCACAAGATCTTCGGTGCCGTCATGAGCACAATAGATACGTGTTCTTAAGTTGTTCATTGTGTCCAACTCGTATTCGTCGACAGCATCATAATCATACTCATCTTCCACAATCATGTTGTGGAGAATGATACACGTCATCATAATGGATCGAAGTGCCTCGACATCAAACATTTTGGCAGCTGACCTGACAATCGCCCAACAAGCTTGCAGGATACCAAAACAACGTTCCACATCCTTCCTACACCCCTCTTGACATTTTGCAAAGTGTTTTTCTTTTTCACTTTGTGGATGTAGGACTGTTTTGGCAAACATTGTCCACCTTGAGTAAATGTTGTCTGCAAAGTAGTACGATTGTTTGTATGTATGGCCATTGACTGAATATGTGACTCTGGGTGCTTTTCCTTGCAGCAATTTGTTGAACACTAGAGATTGGGCAAGGACATTTATGTCATTCTAAGCTCCTGGAACACCAAAAAATGCATGCCAAATCCATGTATCAAATGAAACCACCGCTTCCAAAATGATACTTTTGACTTATTTTCTATCGCCACACGCTTCTTGCCATGCACTTGGACAGTTTTTCAAGGTCCAATGCATGCGGTCGATGCTTCCAATCATGCCAGGAAAGCCTCGCATCTCACCCTTCCTCAGTAGTCTTCGCAGATCCATAGGCGTCAATTTCCAGAGGTACTCCTTCGTATAGAGGGCTTCGATTGCAAAGCAAAACCGCACCAGGGACTCCAGAACAGTTGATTTTCCCATCCTTGTTATCCCATCCACTTGATATGCAGATGCTTCATATGCAAGCATCCGCAATGCAGCAATAACTTTTTGCTCAGGAAGAAGACCTAGAACATGAAAAGCATCATTTTTTTGCACAAAGTATTGATCATGGTTGCAAATAGCACTCATGATTTTGTCGAACATACTTTGTTACATTCTAAAACGACGTCAAAAACAAGATCAAGGAATACATAGTTGGGGATAAAATAATCTTCCAAGAGATTTATACCTCGTTTTTCCCTCTTTCTATCAAAGTTTACAGCACGTCTGGGTTTGGATATCTAACTCATAGCTTCCATGACACAGCGGGAATGTGAGGCCCTCTGCCTTCTATGATATTCATCATCATCCTCCTCCATTGCAAAAGCCTCATCTCCACCTCCACCTTCCTCGAAATTGACCAATTCTTCCTGTTGTGCCAACAATCTTTTCTGTTGCTCCTCAAACTATTTATACACTTTCCTTGAAGAAGACATTGTAAGAACTCAAGATTTGAAAACGATGAAGATGGATGTAGGGATGTAGGGTTTATATGGACACAAAAAAAAAAAAAAAAAAAAAAAAAAAGGATGAGGTTCTTGGTAATTTTTTTCACACAAAAAGTATATGAAAGCTTTGGTAGAAAGTGTTGAAAATATTGAAATATGGTGTAAGGTGGAAGATGAGGGTTTGGTATTTATAGGAAAAATAAATTAAAATTTTAAATTTTTTCTGTATTTTTTAACAATTTTTAATAATTTTTTATAAATTTTAATTTAGGTAATTAATCTGGACCGTTGGATTTGAAAAATATTCAAATCCAACAGCCTATAAGTTGACATTTGGCAATGGTCATAATTCTGACCGTTATGCCTTCTTTTTTCTTTTTCTTTTTTTTTAAATTTTTGGGGGAAAAACTTGGACCGTTGATCTGTGATCGAACAATCCAGATCAAAATTCAAATTCAAATTTTTTTGACTGTTGGAAATCCAACGGTCCAGAAAACTAGTCATTGGAAATCCAACGGCCCAGGACCGGCCACGTGGCCTCCCTATCCGTAAGCTGAGTGTGCCTGCGCAAGTGGGTCTCGGCTCTGGATTCTTGTCAGCGTCGCGCACCCAGTCATGCGTGCTTCCCACGCGCCTAGTGCAAAAAAAAAAAAAATTTCAAACAGCCACTAACACAACGTTGGTGTCAGATGGGCCGGTCAACAAGTCTGTCGATTTTGGGCTAGCCTATGGCCTGGCTTGGGCTGGCCTATGGCCTGGCTTGGGCTGGATGCCAGCCTATTATGCTGAGATGGAGCAGAAATGAGGGAGGCCAGTCCATTTTTTGGACTGGGTGCCGAGCTATCAAGCCCCAGTGGAACTGCTCTAAGATCCTCACAAAGAGAATCTGAAGAGGATCCTTATGCATGCTGCTGACAGCAACTTTAATCCCTTGATAATTTATTTGTTAAATTCTAGTTTATTTAAACAAAACCCTAATTAAATCACCGCGCGCGGAACCTTTGCAATATATGCATTAGATTTCCTATTGATTGAACAAGTACTAATAATACATTTGCTATCTTGTTTACTTGGCATGCATGATTAGCAACTTATGGCCATTATTATCCTTGTGTGCTGATTCCTGTAACTTTGTTGCAAGTTCATGTTCTTAATAATTAGGAACATATTTTCAATTGGATTAAATATTATAATGTAGTACTCTCAAAGTTCATATTATCATATCTAACCTAAGGTTTGATTGCATGTGCCTTAGGAAGGAATGGGAAAGAGAGAGTCTGACTTTGAATGTATGATGGGCTATTAATAGATTTTTTTAGTGTGCCTCGAACATTGACACATATACTATATGTCATTATAAAGTAGAGGGACACTTGTAAAAAAAAAAATTATTCCACTTGTATAATAACATATGGGGTACCATCCAGTGTTCTGGATACATTAAAAAATCTAGAAAACTAAATTTTAATCCTTAAATAAGATACAATTTAGAAAAATGTCTTATACAAAAATTGATTTTAGTCCCTAAACTCTATTTAATGTCAGCATATGTATTCAATTTCTCTTTTTATTATAATTTTATGGTGTTCATAAATTAAATTTTATGAAAATAATGTTTTTGCATATTTTCTTACCCGCCACGAATTCATTACAATATATTTAGGTACAGACATTTCTGTACACTAATTTAGTATAATATATTATGATACGAACGTTTAGGTACACAAATTAGAGAAAGTTAAATAAAATTAATGAATTAAAATGTGTATAATAGTAAATTTAAAATTTAATGTAACGACATTAAATAAGATACTGTTAAATATTAAAATAAAAATATAATATGAATTTGAATTAAGTACTTACTAAATAACTAAAATCAATATCCAATCTAGCACTAAGTTTTTATTAAATTTTAATCTTCTGCAAAGATTAAAATTCAAAACCTGTTATTTTAAAATCTCTCCTAATCATGGACACTATTGTAGTAATCAAATCAAATTGTATTATGAGCATGCACGCCTGAGAAGAAGTTTTATATATCCAAAACCGAAAGGCTTTGTAAAAGTAGTCACCTGCAACATATGATTGCTCAATACATCTCAAATCTCTAATCATCGTTCCCGTGATCATTCAATTGTCAGTACACATCATTGATCATCCCAATGCAATCATGCAAATCACCATGCATGTTAATACCACCTTTATCTTTTCGAGCATATATACTTAGATCATCCCCAAGATTTTCTTTCTTTTAGTTTCACTTTCAAGTAAAATGGACATAAATTGTCGAACTATATGAAAACAAAATATGCTAGATCGTTCCAAATCAATTGCATCGATTAAGTAAGCTTTTATCTGATGTATAGTTTAAATTTACAGTCTAAATTATATTATCACGCGAATAGGCAAATGATATTGTCCTATATATACATAGATAATCTATATATAAAGTCAATGAAAAAGTGAATAGTGATTTTGGTGTTACCAAGCTTCAACAAAAATATTAGGACAAAAATGCCCTCAACACAAAAAACCTCAAAGGCATCCAAAAATAATGCATCAAATAAAACAGGGGCATTTTCATCATTTTCACAGTATTTTTTAATAATTAATTTTTTTTGGGCTTTTTTTTTTAATTAGTGTCTCACGATAGATTAGCAATAATATGATTCAATTTCTCTATTTTAAACACATTTAAAACATCTTAAGAGGTGTGTAATGCCAGTTATAACAAAAGGTCTTTCGCGGATAATAATATGATTAAATTAGTTGTCAAATGTTTTTTTTTTTTTAACAAACGATATTATCTACACTAAGGGGGAGAAGAGTGGGCTTAGCCTTACAAAGGGCTAGTAATAATGTGATTAAATTAGTTGTCAAATGATTTTTTTTTTTTTTAACAATCGATATTATCTACACTAAGAGGGAGGGGGTGGGCTTAGTCTCACAATGGGCTAGCAATAATGTGATTCAATCAGTTGTTCATTCAATATTATTTTCTCTATTTTTAAACACGTTCAAAACATCTTAAGAGGCGTGTAATGCCAATATAAAAAAGTATTTTCGCATGCGGATAATAATGTGATTAAATTAGTCGTCAAATGATTGTTTTTTTTTTTTTAACAAAAGATATTATTTATACTAAGAGGGAGGAGGGGATGGGCTTAGCCTCACAATAGGCTACCAATAATATGATTCAATCAATTGTTCATTAAATATTATTTTCTCTATTCTTATTGTAAATTCTATAGAGACCGATTTTATGTGAATTCAGCTATTTTAATTGGTTTATGAGGGGTTTCTTCTAGTATGATCTAAGATCATTCATTTACTTCAAATATTTGACTTTCCTTTTGTCAATTTAAACATATAAATACATTTAAAACATGTAAATCGCGTGTAGCACGCCGTGATTCAAAAAATACCTTCTGCACTCGCGTGAATGCGTGCATGAAAGCTAGTCATAAATAATATAATTACAATTGCAAAAAGGGTCATGTTACTCTATACAGCATAGGGAGACTTTTAGGTATATGAAACAACATGGGGAATATAATTTTCTCAGCCACGTAGATCCAATTGGAGCTTATACATAGTATAATAATATGTTCCACACCTTCTTTCCCAACTTTTCAAACAAAAAAATTTGTGTCATAATTCGTTTATTTCCGTGGAATGGGCTTTTTCCTCTTTTATATTTTGGTGAGTTTGGAGCATCCTTCATTGCTCATGAAGATGAACATTGAACACGCTGCAAGCAGATAGACCTCCATTGAAGGAAAGCAATGTTGGTTTGCATGTGAGGGGACACGAAGGGCGTTGCTTTTTGAAGAAAAACAATCACTAGGAAAGACCTACGTAATAGAAGAAAACTTGACCTAATGGGACCCATTTTCCTTGGCCTTTCGGTACACAGTGCTTTGTAATTTTAGTTACTTTAGATATTTTAGGTTAATTAGTGCTAGTTATTTTACCTGAAATCCAATTTAAGACCAATTTATTGGATTATGGATAACGAAAACTGGAAAGAAAAAGTACTGTAAGATGTAAATACGTTAATGAACAGATTAGTCAGCTTAATCTAAATTAATGATTAGTGAGGGTGGCAGTTAAGATCCACATATCTTATTCTTCTGTCTTATCCTTCCAAATATTTTTTTCTAACAACGTCTTGTAACTTGTGCTAATTGTGGATTGGTAATTAACAACTTAATATTCCAAAAATTGTTGATGCATGCCTCATGGCTGGGTGTGAAACCATATGGTAGAATGCAAAAACACATTACTTAAGTGTTGATGTTGATGAGTGGATTATTACTTGAATAAGAGTAATGTTGTTCATATCATGTTTTTGTACCACATTTTCATATCATCTTACGTGGTATTTGATATGGACAGCCACATCATTTGAATTAATCAGATTTTTAAATTTAGTTCATTATTTAATAAACTAGTTAATTAAATGATGATTGTGGTATACGATAAGTCTTTCTCCTTCATTTCCTTGGGTGTTGCAAATCCAGATCAGATGCCACATAAGGTGATATAGAAATGTGGTATAAAAAATGCATGAATAGTATTACTCCTTGAATAATGCTAGGGAGATTAAATTTTGTAAACTAAAGGACATGGAAGTTGATGAGTGGATGATTACTTAAACGTTGATAAATGTGCTCATTTTCTATTGGTAACACATCATTTAGTTTGCAAATTTAGTCTCTCTAGCATTACTCTTATTACTTAAAAGTAATGCTAAGGAGATCAAATTTCTAAACCAAATTTTGTAAACCAAATGATGTGGATGTTGATGATTGAATTATTACTTAAGTATTAATTAGCGTGCTTATTTTTTATTGGTGGCACATCATTTGGTTTGTAAATTTTGTTTCAAATTTTGTATCCATAGCATTATCCCTTTCTCATATAAGTTATTCACATTTTCTTTTTAAAGAAGTACGACATTCACACGAAAATTACAGAGTATGACTATCCTCTAGAATGATAACAACAATCAAATCCAGATTTTTTTAACCGAACAATTTTCCTTTTCAACGATGAATTAAGTCACCTTGATCGTTACAGAAATTGTCTTTCATGGGAAATGCATAACAATATATTTGAAACTGGTTGATCTCCTCATTTAGTGTTGATTGATTTTTAATGTGATATTCTAAATATTTTACGACGTTGTGTTTTCAAATTTTAATGTCAAACTTAATAGTCATACGCGTTCTTGCGTCACTTAATAAAGACTATTAAACAATCTTTTGATGTTCATGTGTGCATGTTCACTCTAATGAGAATCATATTGCTACCCTATTGCAAAAGTGGAGCTTATAGACTGTACAAATTGGAGAGAGCCTTGGTCACAAATAGGTCAAACATTTGCATCCACTTTAAAAGAGAGACAACTAATTGTAAACTTAAGGCAACAACCACGTAAGTTGAAATAAAGGTTGAAGTGGGGTTTTAACACGTTTGATATTATCTCACTTTATATACTGAAAACTAACGTAATTAACTTTGTCTTTCCAGTTTATTATTCGGGTTCCACCTAAAATTTGCCCTACTTGGTCCCAGATCCCCTTCGAGTGACCACACAAATCTAACATGGTGAACCTTTTCATAATTAAAATATGGCTAGTATGATATCTAGCATGTCATCCAATCTTCCTTTCAATTGAGAGTTTAAATTTTTCAATATTTATATTGCAAAAATAAAGATTATAACTAATTAACTACGTACCATCAAGAAAGTGGAAAGATATATTGCACCAAGGATAGAGATAAATCGACCCTTCGTGATTCTTGGACACAGATTTCTGAACTTTAGTAGGCCAAACAAGGCTTAATGCCGACTGATCACCATTATTCTATAAGATGGTATTCTTCTTAGACATTTGGCAATATTATTATGGTGCATTTTCTGACAGAGATATTGGTCTCTCACTTTGACTCATGAGTCATGACTGACACAACACAAACTACATATCGTTCCTGCTTCCTAGCTTCCATTTTAATTAAACAATTCAGAAAACATATAGAAAGAGAGATTCTGCAAAAGCACCTTAAAATCGATGGTTTTGTGATGACAAATTTTATAGGTTAGTCGGTGTCTGCAATCATATGCTAAATAGTCTTAAATCAATAAAATATAGTCCATCGTTTTCTTAAGCATTTGAGTGGCATGGCCAACCCATGTGCTTTCTTTATACATTTTATAATTTATTATTACTAAGAAAGGAAAAAATGTTCAAAACTATTACAATAATTTAAAAGATAAAGATGTAGTTTCAAACTCGAAAAACATGGTAGAAGACCAACATCCTATTCACTTGAGTTATGCATAACTTACATGGTTAAGAATATCTATTTTATTTACATGTTGTGTTCAATCAAATACAAATTCGGTAAAAAAACCGTACACAATTAATATGGTCGTTTTCAGTGTATTTTGTTCTCCATGTTTTTTTGTGAGACTAATTTTATTGTAGCTACTTTAACTTCGATGGGTTGTCAGGCTCGTCCGGCTTGGTTATGAGATTTTGCTAGCTCTTCTTGCCCTAGGAACTTTTCTTTGTAATGTTATTTTCGTCTAAAAGAACCCCAAACCCCACAAACACACAATCTGATTAAAAAAAAAATCATTTAATTTGTTCTAAAAACAACAAAAAAAATGTGACATTATAGACATCATGCATGCTTAGATTGTAAATCAATAGAGTATATATAACTTTCAACGTCAAGTGAAAATAAATTAGCCAACTAAGTTTAGAGTGTCACTAGTGTGTTAGAATAATTTTAAAAAAGCTTTAATATTAATTAGTTTATTGGTGTAAGAAAACAGAAAGAAAAAAACAACAAGAAGTTTTGATATATTTATCATGAATGGTGGGTGGTGTTGAGAACTAATTAGTAGGTGAATAGTGGCTTCAGGGGGCGAAGAAAATTAAGTGTCAAAAGTCAAAGAAAACTCGAATAAAGGGCAAGGTGGATTTTGTGAATCCCATGAATCTCCAATTTCA
Source organism: Pyrus communis (assembly GCF_041283825.1). NCBI lineage: Eukaryota > Viridiplantae > Streptophyta > Magnoliopsida > Rosales > Rosaceae > Pyrus > Pyrus communis. The sequence continues at coordinate 8,011,587 of NC_142580.1, read as the reverse complement.
AGGTACAAAAAAAACAGATGTGTGAATGGAAAGATGTGTTGGAAAGAAAGGTATAGAGTCAAAGATTTAAGGAACCCTCCCCGTGTAACATGGAATGGTTTAAGGGTTTGATGAGGGTGTCAGATCAACAATCTAGACAACTAGGACAAAGTTGAGTTAGGCACACAAACAAGGTCCTTTGATCCTTTCCCATTGGGTCATATTCATATGTATTTTTCTAACTCGTTACTCTTCACCTGTAAGTAAAAGGTCATAGATTCAATTTTCGTCAAATGGAAGTTTGAACCACATTATTGCTAGCCTATTGTGAGGCTAAACTCACCCCATCCCCATTAGTGTAGATAATATCGTTTGTTAAAAATAAAAATAAAAAAATAAAAAATAAAAAAAAACTCGTTTTGTGAAATTTTTTAAGTGTTAGCTTTACATTGTCATCTGTTAATAAGTAGCTCATATATATTAACATGTTCATTTATTTGTACTTTAATGAGTAGATTAGTAACACAACATGAAGATTTGACGGTCAAGCAAGGTCATCTGATTTTTTCCAATTTTGTCATAATCATATATATTCTTCTAGTTGTTTGAAAAGAGGTGTGGTTATTATACTGTCGCATAGTGTTACTAGTTGGCTCATGTTTAAACACTTGCATATAGGTCCTTAAATATTAATAATGTCTTTATTTTTTTATATTATAACACATATATTGGCAACAGTACTATAAAAATGTAATAATCACACTGAAAAACTTCTTGTTTCAGCTTGCTCTCTAGGCTAATTGTGAAGCAAAAGATCTTCGTCAATGCACGAGTTCACATAGTCGTCTAAGAATGTTGAGATACGGAAGGGGAGAAGTACAAAGTTGATTTAACCCCTGCGGCCTTTCGAATTAAACTCAAACTAATTAACCAAAATGATCAATTAAACAAAGATTTTTCTGCCAAGGGTGAATGTTGTCGTATGCTGCTCAAGCATTTTTGCAAGGATTTGAGTTCTCGAGGAGCTTGTGGAGGTTTGAAATTTTCTTGTCGGGTTTGAAGATCATTCCCGGAGTTTGAGATTTTTTTTGGCTTTTATCTGTTTTGCTCGTTTTCTGCATTGTGCCAGCATTTAGCAGCATTTCTAAAACAAATTATAAATATTTGTACAAGTATATAATATAAGGGTTCTCAACCCTTGATTTGTTTACAGGTTTGTACAAATGAGAAGATCTGGACAAACTTACTTAAAAATAAACATAATTACTATAAAAAATACAACAATTTCAGAACAAGGGATTTTTACATGACCTGTGATCATTGATCAATCCTGTACAGTTCATTTTTCTGGTTAAATTTTTAAGCTGCAAGCTGTGGATACTGGAATGATTAGCAAAGCACACCGGTGATGATGACATTGGATGTTCTGATCCAATTTCGGAGATTGGCCTCAAAGGAAGTTCTTCCAGTTCATTTCTTGTGTTATTCTCCCTGCTTTCTGATAGGGTTGTCAAAAGTTTTCCTAGCGCTTCTCGCATCCAGTCATAACGACAGAATCTGAATGCTTCTTCTATGGTGAGCTGAAAATGGTTACAACCAACAAATTATATGAAGTCCTCGCTTATAATCACGCCAAAGAGTTAGCTAAAATGGTTACAAATTTTAGTGCTTCTTTCGATTGGTTCCTTGTATTTTATCTGGTGGACCAAAAAAAATTGCATCAGTGTATAGAACTCACCCATTTCCTTCCATAGTTAGCCTGCTCGGGCCAGGAATCGAGCTCCTCAGTCACCTCCATTGCAAACATGAAACCTTTACAACCTCCTTGCAGACTGCAGCTGTTCTGTTTGCTCTTGCTTCTAAACTCCCAAACTCCCAGTGGATTATCCTGGAAGCAAATATGAAATTTATTTATTTACTTGAGTCTCAGAGTCTGTATTATATTAAGTTGATCATATTTTATGTAGAGAATCATGATCAGTCTCAGTGTTATGCATGAGACATTGTAATCACATTAAAAATGTACAAACGAAGATCGTGTAAAACCACGAAAACAGACTTCCGATACTATAGACACATGAAGTGAGAATCCATTACAACAATAGGGTACATGAGAGAATATGTGTAAATTTAGATGTCCAGGTACAAATTCTATTGCATTTGAAATTTAAAGTGCCAAGGTGTCCGTGCCTGTTACCAAGCAGGGAAGAGAAACCTACACGAAGAACTCCCTTCACTCCTGCTTCCTCCAAGGCCTCGCGACAGGCAGCTTCCCTCATGGTTTCGTCATCCTCCCATCCGCCCTGATCAAAAGGTTTTTTTTATGCTTAATATTCGACCAAATTAGAGCTTTTAGAGCAAATAAAGAAGGAAGATTAATACCTTTGGAAACACAAGATCATCCCGATTTGGTGAAGAAATCATGAGAACAAGCAATTTTTGCTCTATATTGCCATTGCAACCGCCAGCAATCTTTTCAAACTTATAAGGAATACACCTATTTTTTACACCAGATAGAAAGTTAAAACCATAACTCCCTCAAAAACTTCCAAATTAACGTGTGACAGTGTAGCTGGTTGAAAAGGAAATATAGAAGGGAAATGTTATAGAAGTCTTCGATAAACCCTCGTGGTGCTAAGGGAAGAACATCATTGACATACAGATAACAGATAGAATACCCTACAGAAAGGATTAGGACCAATGCAGAGAATCAACACGTTATGATGACATGTTATACATATGAACCATAACTGCCATATTATGAACCTTCCATGAGTTGCCTATATTACAAACAATAAGGTTTGATCTTGATATTAAGAGTCCATTTGCTCCCGCACACTCTTCTAGCTAAGTAGCTTAAGTTCAGGCTAATCGGTAAGAGGGAGGTATCCATTCAAGCAGATTCAACTAATATGCGAGAAATACAGAATGAGGAAAAGCCCCCATAAAAACTTAAAGAGTGAGAAGGGGTACTTCTGAAGGAAGAACAACATCAACAACGTACGGATAGGATATCCAGTGAAAATAAGCAATAGGACCAACACAATGAATGAACTAGTTAATTATGATGACGTGATGTACCTTCTGAACCATACTATATGAAGCTTCCATGATTTAATTACATTATCACAAACAAAATGGTTTGATTCTGAAATTACGAGTCCAATCACTCGCAGACTCTGCCTACCGAAGTACTTATTCCAGGCTAATCAACAAGAGGAAGGTATCTACGTAAAGTTTTACAACATTTTCCTGCATTATTCATGACGACTCTTTAGATTACTCATGTTATCGTTTCTACTATATCAGTTATACTGCAAGCTAAACACTGTTAGTTTTTATAGCATTCTCCTGCTTTATTCATGAAGACTAAACTAATAGTTGACAATCGTATTCACAAGCATAATTACTGTTCTTAATATGTAATTATGAGAGTCTCAAGGAGAGATAACAGATAATCCTCCTCTTAAGAGGAGATAAACAGTTACCACTCCGAGTTATGCCATATTGCAAGCATAACATTGTCAATCACAGATAACAAAACAAGAGAACCGTAAAAAGCAGTCGTTAGAAATACTTTGGGTTTTACTATAGTGTCAACTCAAGATGAAGTGAAAGCCTGCTAAAGTTCAACTCATTACTAGATACAAACAAACAATTGAGATGCAAAGATAGCTAAGAGACATAAGCATACATACACATACGATAAAGTTCTTAAATCCTTACGTGTTTCTTAGCCATTAGGTAACATATCGACAATTGAGATATGTCTCAGCCTTCTATGTCTTATCTGACGATTACGAAACATAATATACTTATATAAAGACTAAATTTGAAAATAGCTGTATATGTGTAGCATGATAAGCTTACTAACTCACATTAGACAACACTTCCAAGTGTGGAATGACTAAAAGGGGAATTTCCAAAACTGCATAAAGCATGTGAAGTGTGAGAACATAACTGAGTGGAATATAAAGCCATGAGCTATCACAAGTCAATTTTCACCAGCTTTAGCAACTTAACCCTTGGCCAGTTGGCCACAAGCAATTTTGGAGCCTTTGGCAACTTGTTGTGACAAAACATTGGGACCCAGAGATAAGCTTGTTATCACCTGAATACCATCTACAGTACAATTTTCATTTTTTCCACTCAAAAAGATAAAAAATCATTTGAGACATAATTGATGCATAATGCTACAGCATCAATAATTTATCATAACAACGGAGTTGGCAAGGCTTTAAATCTCCGACGTGGGATTCATACTCTCAGTAAACAGTAAAACACTTGCTTCCTTCTATCGAAAGAGAACGAAGGAAACAATCTATGACCAAAAACAAAGAGGTGTTAGAAGAGTTTACCCTGAAACAAGCCTCAAATGACCGTCGTAGCGCTGTCTCTGCCGCCCTGTTCTTGCCGTTAAACAAGACATGATAGTAACCTGCCGACCAAGAAAAACAACCCTATCAATGTCCAAATTTGGGGGATTTGTTCATCACGGTTTGCTGGAACTTCTGAGTGTGTATAATCTACATACGCAGAGCACACCAAGATCACCGAAAAACTAGTGTTCCGGATGAAAAATGAGATAGCAGAATGACCCTCATAGCTCTTTAAAATTAACTCGATAAGAGGAGAGAAGGAGAGAGAGGAAGAAAAAAATGGAGAGTCAATAAGGGCAACGGTGACACTGAATCTAGTAACAAATTAAATGTTGTTTGAACAGATGAAATTAGGTTGCTCTGTATGCTGCGCCTTCACAGAAACTGCTGCTTACACAATGTTTTCTGCAAGAGGGAGAGAATGAGAGAGAGCCCCATATATATATATATATATATATATAAATGTCTGGGAAATTTTATTCGAATCCATATAAACTATCTCTACATCTAGCTTAAACTTTAAATATGAATTGTCTTTTTTTCTTTATTGCATAATACAAAATAAAATTAACAATACAATTAAAATTTATCAGTAAACCCCCCCTCCCAATATCAAACTCTTACTATCACGCAATCTTAAAGAAATCGTGTTTTTGAGGATTGGAAGTATACTGCAAATTTTGAACTTGAAATATGAAATGAATGGTTTGTCACCCTATAAGAATTCATTGGTTCCAAGAAAATGACGGCCGCTAATGTTTAGCCATTGAGAAAGGTACTATTATCTTCGTCTCGTCGAGAAGTATGATTTTCGTTTTTGAATCACTCAATTTCGTTAAGTATTGAAGAAGTTATGAATATTTAAAGTTTACCTAGTTTCCGGTGAGTTTTTAGTTTTTCCGTGGACGAATCACCTTTCAGACTATTTTCCGGCCATCTTCGGCAACCATTAGACTTCTAAATAGGTATAATCTTGTTCTACATTTTCCTCTCTTCATTTTAATATATTATGGGTTGAATTTGATTAAGAAACAATTGAGTTACAAAGTTTTTTAAATTGCCCAAAGAATTTTTAACAGAATGATCAAAATCATAGATGATAGACAATTTCAGTAGTCATTTCTATTGATTTTCAATTTCAAATATCGTTTTTATTAATTATGCAAATATCAATGGTCATTTTAGTTATTTAGCCTTATTTTTCGTGCTTGTGTTTGTTTTCCTACGAAATGTCGGCAGCATCGATGACAGGCCTTGCTGTTTTCAAAAATAAAAATGTTAAACTAAAAGACAAGTTTGGGGGAAACTCGGTCTCTAAAAGATATATGAAGATTCAGATACATGCAAATTTTCAATTAAAATTTAATATTAGTGTTGGGGTAGAGACCCACCAATAATTGCCCGACCAAACTATACATCACTGTCGTGCACCGGTATCATCTCCTAATTCAGATTTACACAAGAAAAATTGGAAATTATTTGTACTCCAATACTCCCATAAGAATCATGTAAAGTTGTCCGAGCACGCTTTGAACTTAAGATTTGAAATTACTGGTTATGTACAAGTATTATCCATCGACATATTTGTCAACAAGATACTACTAAGTACCCATTTAGTAGGATAAGATTTTATTGTTGTTGTTGTTGTTGTATACTACAAAGTACAAAGACATATGTTTAATCAAGAAATTGCTATCAAATGTGAGGCGCAACTGGAGAAGTACAGATTATTCTAGAGTAAATTACATTCTACCACCTCATGTTTGGGATCTATTACAATCACATACAACATCTTTAAAACATTTCATTTTCATACCTCACCTATTATTTTATTTCAATATAGTGCATTCATTACATTTTTCATCTATTAATCTATTAAGAGCTTATGTGGCTACCACAGTTGTGCCATGTCGTAAAAAAATAATTTTTTATTTATTTAAAAATAATTAATTAAAGAAGAGTTATAAATAAATAAAAAACAAAAAACCCCTTGCGGGGGGTTGCGGCGGAGGTGGGGGTGGGGGTAGGGGTGGGGGTGGGGGTGGGGGTGGGGTGGGGTTGGGGGATTTGGTTGCAGGGAAAGGGGGCGCCTCGGGGAAGAAGATGGGTTATGGGTGTTTTTTTTGAATTTTGAATTTTTATAACTTTTCTTTAATTAATTATTTTTAAATAAATTTAAAAAAAAAAAAATTTTGCCACGTGACACAAATTTGGTAGCCACGTAGCACAACTATGGCTGCCATGTCATCTCTTAACAGATCAATGAATGAAAAATGTAACGGATGTACTATATTGAAATAAAATAAAAGGTGAGGTATGAAAGTGAAATGTTTTGAAGATGTTGTATGCAATTGTAATAAACCTCAAACCTAAGATGGTAAAGTGTAATTTACCCATTATTCTATACTCCGAAACACTAGATTTTTTGCTTTGAGATTTGTTTATTGGGTAATGATTGTAAGATAGAAACTCAGTAAAGCCATTGGAAGTAATTAAAGTAATTAGTCGCTTGAATTATTGGGTGTAATTAGTCGGATGAATTATTGGGAGAAAAGTGTCACAACATTACAAAGCAAAAGCTCCAAAAGTCATTGACTTGGGGTCAACACTCTCGTCATTTAATACCGTCTTTGATTCTATACCTGATAAAATAAAAATAAAAAAAATAAAAACCTAATGTTAGAGATAAGATCATTGATGATAGAGAAACGTGGTGTCAATCGTTCATCCACGCATCCAAAAATCTTTTCCGTGTAACCGTGTTTTGCTAAATAACGAGTTGTGAGACCCGCACAACCGACCGACAGATGATCGTTAACTCATATGAGCCCAACAACGATTTAGACGCATCAATCGGAAACAGAAGCACAATAAATAGTTTACGTAAAGCATATCCGGCCTTTTGCTTTGAATTTAAAAAGGCTCTCATATCCAACGACCCAAAAACCACGATTCTATGAGCATAGTTATTAATAAGAAAACTAATTAAAATGGTTTGAAAATTTTGAGTTTTAACGATAATGATAAAATAAAAGATTGAGTAAATAGTACCAAGATTAACTTTTTAATGTAAAAATATGATTTTTCGTTAAAATGAACAATACCATAAGCTTTTCGTGAAAGTTCCCTTGTTAATAAGCTATAAAGGATAAAACTAGATCGTGCTCCTGCAAATGAGCACATATGACCCAATAACCAACCGCAATCACATACAAAATATAAAGCCAGCAACTCCCATTTCTCTGGGCCACCTACCTCCCTCACTCTCCCGTTCCGTCCAAGTTTCCACTACCTCACCACCATGCTGGCCGAAGCTATTGGACCGCTCAAGAAATATTGGACAGCAATTGTATACTCCATGCAACCTGAAGCTGTGGAGACTTCAAACTCCAGTCTGAGATTACCTTAATCGGACACATGATTACCGCCACGATAAGAGTTTTAACTCACCCACTCATCGGTAAGAGTCTGAACTCGTGCCTCTTGAGTCATAGGTCTTCTTTGAACCAAAAGAAACTACTAAAAGAACTCAAATTATCCCGCAAATCAATGGGCAACATGAGACTTAACAGCTACATAAATATAGCCCAAAAACAGAGCAATTAAACAATAATGATACCCACTATACACCCCAAAAACTGCGTTTCGCTGATAGATATGCATGCTGAACACCATCAATCAACCTAAAACAGTGTCCTAGAAAGCATAATATAACTACCTGTATGATAGGAGATGATCGTCAAATCCTCCAAGGTATAAATAAAAGAGGTAAAAGAACACATTACAGAACTCCCACGATATTCACCCAAGACAGATTTATAAACTGCAACAGCAAAACAAGCAATTTATAGATATCAAATAAAAAGAGCAGGAAAACACTTCAAGAACAATATATAATCTCAAGATGTAATTGATATCTCATAATCTCAAATAGCAAACTCAATTAAAACAAATTCAAAACGCGGCACTGCCATACTAAGTCCAGAACGATTCTAACAAAATTAAATATCGGAACCCAAACCTAGATAACTTGACAATAACAACAGCACCCATTTATTTTCTTCCACGAAAATGAACCTTCAAAAGGCTCCGTTTCACATAAACTAACATGAGTCAAAAGTGGTCTTAGCAGGAGCATCAGTCCCCTTTCCTCCTGAAAGAGCAACCCTCAGTGAGCCTGGCACGACCACCGGTAGGCTGGCACAGCACAGTCTGGCAGTTCCCACACACCACAACTGTTTGCGAGTGACTGAACACAGTGGTTCTGCACAAACAAATTCCATTAAATTCACTTCTAAACAACAACAAAATTCTCTTTCTTCGCAATTTAGCGCACAATCTTAAAAATACTAACAAAAAACTGCACAAACAGATAACACTTACATGTTGAAGCACCCCTGGCACTTGACATCCTATTCAAGTTTAAAACAATCAAAATTAGTATCCTCTTATCCCACTTAAACATTTCATAACTAAACAACATCCCACTTGAACATTTCATAACCAAACAACACAAATACAAAAAACACAAAAGCATACGCAACAATCGATTAATATTCATACCATGAAGAAAGAGTTGGGGGTCTGCACGAGCCTCTTGAGCTTGTGCTTCCTCTTCTCGAGCTCAGCTGGTGGGTGAAGCAAATCAATATCGTTCTGAAGCACCTGTTACAACGAGCAACCAAACATCCATTACTACACAATCCGTCTCTGAAACCCTAACTTATTTCTATCACCCTTAAATTTCACCACATCATTTTTTCAAAACATTATCATATGATTCATATGCAACCATTTTCCGAAAATACAAACAGAATTTATGGACTCTGCTCAAACTCTGACCTAACTTTTGGACCAACCCAAATGAAAATAAATGCCGCTTCGATTCGATATCCTAACAGATTTCCACTGCCATCATGTTTCAACAATATATAAACAGATATATATATATAGCTGAATCATATGCTAACGAAAGAGAAGAAAACGATAGAGTATTACAGATCAGAATAATATAAGGCGTGTTGGGCTTACCATCTTGATTGGAAACGAAGATCGTAGAGAAGAGCAGCGGCCGCGAAAGAGAAACTCTAGGGAGCGAGAGAGCTTGCGACGATGGCTGGTAAGAGGAGATTTAGGGTTTATAATTAAGATCGAATTTAAATGAATGGCTGAAAGGTTCTGACCGTTGGATCGTCAGGAAGTTTGATCTCAACCATTCAGGGCTGAGTTCGGTATTTCGTTTTGGGCCTCTTTGTCAAATTTGTTCTAATGGGCTTTTTTTTTGGTCCAAATTTGTGCCCGTGGTCCAAAGCAAAGTCTTCGATGTTTATTTTCGTTTATCTCTTGAAATATTTAACTGCGATATATACATATATATTTTGTAACGAACTATATATTAATAAAATGAATTTTTGAGTTTTGACAAGACGGTATTCTAATATAGAGATATGTATTTTCATTAATCAAGACCTTCTCAAATTTATTTTAATACATTTCGAGTAATATGACATCAAGTAAAACACTAGATAAGAGATGGCTCGACAAGGCCTCTCTAGATGGGCTCAGTTGTTTTTGACAAGGGTTCCAAGTCTTTTCACATGTAGAAAAGAACAAAATTCTAAAAATCTTGAAGAAAAAAAAAAAGCGCAAAAATATTTTTGTGCCTTTAAAATGCCTAAACCCTAAACCCTTGAAGAAAGTGTAAAAATATTTTTGTGCCTTTATAATCTCGAGATATTTTTCAATGTAACCGAAACACGGAATGATATATCACGTGTTATTATACAAATGATGAGATATGTGTGTTAAGAAATTAATAATGTAAAAAATTAATTTTCTACCACTTATATAAAAACACACCATCTGTATTCCGGTCATAATAAAAAATTTCTATTTTTTTTTTTTGCGAGATAATGGATTTCGTTAATAAATTTTAGGAATTAATCCTTAATCAATAATAGATGAATTGAGAGTGGAGAGCTGGCATGGTTGGGATTAATTCTTAATCAATAATAGGTGAATTAGTTCTTAATCAAACTAATCTATAACCCATTCTTCATCTGTCCTACGAGGACTTGAAGAAGCAGCTGACTCTGATCTATCGCAGAGATGAAGGCAAGCCTCTAAATAAATAGCCCATATTGGCCGACGATAGAGATTTAGTTAGCAAAGTCGGCGAAGCTGGTGAGGTTTCCAAGGACGTCACCGATTTCGTGAAGTTTCTGGAGAACAAATTGGAAAAGTTCAATGCTTTCTTTGTGGAGAAGGAGTAGTACGTTAGTCGATGGAAGGTATAATTTCTTGATTTTCTTTGAAAATTTATCGAAGATTACAATTTGGATTCGAGAATTATGAGAATTCGTTTAGGAATTGAGAGATTGACTTGCTGCTTGGGAATTCGGAAAATTTATGGTTTTTGTATGATAATTTTGGTTTAGGATATACAAAGATTGTGTCTACGATGTATAATATTGAATTTGGATGAAATTGATTAGATTTTGTGTTTTTTTTTAGGCCATTGTATGTAATAAGTCCGTAATAAAAATTAGGAACTGTTTTGTATGATTTTCTGTATTCGTAATTGTTCAGCATAATAAAAAATAGGGTTTTTTTGGTGTGCTGATTGTTATGTACTCTGTATTCATAATTGTTTCAAATCTTCATCTATCCAGTTTCCACATTGTTCGATTCAATTTGATCTAGGCTCATTTTCGTGGCTTTTGAGGAAACCAAATTAAATGTGCCTTTTGATCTTTTTATATCATGCTTATGTTCTCCTTTATTGGGAGACTGATTGACTGTTTTAAATTGGTTCCATTCTATGATATTTGTCCGTTTTATTGGTTCTGAAAAATCGAAATGGCATGTGGATTTCTGTCTTTCTATATCATGCTTATGTTGAAATGTTATACTTACCAAAACCACATGTTGAAATGTTGGACCTGTAAACGTTTTTCATTGTTTTGTTTTCAGGACTTTGTTAACCGTTTAGAAGTCAACCCGACGATGCCAGAGCAGAAGGGAAGTGAAGATGTGAGGTAATTTTTTATGTTGACACTTAAGTTATAGAGTTTTAGGTGATGATCACATTTTATATTCATATTTACTATTTCATGATTTATAGATGTGATTTGATTTTTGATGGCCGTATGAGGAAATCAAGCGTGTCTGTGACTTGGTTTTGTTTATTTAAAAATATATGTTGGCGTGCCTATTTATGCACTATGTATGTTTCTTTTTAACAAAGTTATTTTCTTTGTCCGTGTTTGTTTCTCCTCACTCCGTCGCTGCATCTATGTACTTTCTTTACTTGGCTTCCATGTTAAAGAAATCAACCCCATCTCATTAAAGGACCTACACAAATCTAGAATAAAGAATTCTAGAACATTCACTAAGGTTGGTTAGCTAGATTATCCAAGTTAAAGTAGTACTTTGTAGAAATGACTAGAATGTTGTTTCTTAAGTTGGTGGAAGAGTCTAAAAGAATGGTGAGGTTTCCACCAACATGCAAGATTAGTGTAGATAATTCTAGCTTAGGAAGTTAGTGGAATTATCTAGATATCTCTAGTATGGTGTGTCCATGCTTCTCCAAGGTTCCATCCATGCCTATAAAAGGAGAAGGCATCCACACCATTTGTATCAACAAGCAAGCTTGTAAGCAAGCAAGCGAGAGTGAGAAGAAAGAATAGTCTTGTAAGAGTGTGAGTGCTCTAGAGTTTGTCTCTAGAAAGTGAGTGAGTGTCATAGCTTGTCAAGAGTGTCTTTGATAGTTTGTGTTGTAATATTTTGTTTGTGTAATACGAGTAATTTGTTTACTTGTATTGTCTCTCCAATACTTGTGTTAGAGTTGTGTACTCTAAGTTTTTCCCCAACATTCCACTGTTTGTTTGCCAGTGGTTTTGGAGTTCAATGTAGAAGAGTTCACTTTTTAACTTTTCAGGTGAAGATTTTACGCAACCTCATTACTTGCAAAATTTTGTTCAGTCAACATTCAATGCCACGCCATCAGATCAAGTTCAAGGTACGAATCACTAAATCATATTATTTTCGTCACTTTTTATTCCCTTGCTGAGCACAATAGAGTGAATTATCTTCATTTGCATTCTTGCATTTGAACTTAAGTATGTTCTTACCTGACATTTGTCTTTTGATTAGTCATGAAATATGATACATTTTCTCCGTATTTACGAACTTATGACATACAATCAGTTTTTTTTTTGTTAGGTTGAAATGATATTGATTGTGTTGTTATAAAGCTCATTTTTATAGTTCGGTTGAAAATCATGTTAATAGATTCTTTTTTTGGTTGGTCTGATCTATTACAGATGAGATTGTTTTGTTTGAATCAAAATTTGATTTTTTTTTTATGTGAAATTATAATGGAATCGCAAATTTGTCAAGTATATCTTAGATTCTTGGTTGCATATTCACCTTCCCACAACTATTACATTGTCTCTTGATTGGATGGATTTTTTTTAATTTCCATGATCTATGGTTGCAATGCTTTTGATGCATGAAGTAAGGAGGAAGCTACTACTCTTGTGGAGCTTCTTTGGCATGGTAAGTTGCAGTTGCATATTAGTTTTTTCGTTCACGCAATTCATTTTCTTGCTATATTGGCAATTAGCGGTGTCTGACAATTGGTAAAGTGTATGAATGAATGTGTGGAAGTTTGAATTGTACAACTCTAACTTAGATTTCTTGATAATTTGATCCGTCTTTCTTTCATTTGTATTCGACTATTTTACTTTTTTTCTTTATGTAAGTACAACTATTGATCGAAAGCCACAGAAACTACTTAACGATCGTGAAACTGTTTGTGTTCAAAGAACAGAATATGATGTAAAGCTTAAATTTGGCACTTAAATATATGTTTTTTTTTCAATTACAATCAATCGCATGAAAATTCAATTGTGTTTGTTCTAGTCTTCAAGAATTTTTCTTTGTTGGGCTACTGATTAATTTATGTGGTGGGAGTTTAGTTTTTGCTTTTCTGCCTATGTATGTATAATTTCAAATGGACAGTTCAATTTGCTGTATATAAATTTGTAATATAAAAGCTCAAAGGAGAGGTGAATTAGAAACAATGGTGGGAGAGCGATGGAGTTGAGGAGTTGAGAGTTTACGGGGTTTACTTGAATTTCTGTATGATGTCCCTGGTATTGCTAGCTCATTTTTCTGCTTAATATATCTTGAGAATGTTTAGTTGCATTTTCCTTTTGTATTGTCATTGGATTTGTTTCGTTTTTCTGCTTAATTTATCTTGAGAATGTTTGCATCCTAATACTTATTTTAAATATGTTAATTTGTCCGATTTTCTATAGAATTTTGTGCAATGTGAATGTAGGTTATTCTCAATCTTCAGATAGTGATTATTTAACGACTTCTCCAAACTTGGCTACTCAACCTTTCGAATACAGAGTTGCGGATGAGAGAGGAACTAGATGAGCTAGAATCGGGTTTGTACCATTCTAAATTATTCATTTAGTTACCAATAAAAGATATGGTTGCCCAATTTAGTTTTGTATTTCAATGTCTTAATCATTTTCCTTTGATAGGACTTCATTTTGATTTGTAAATTACCTATATACTTTATCTTTATCTTGGGTCAATATAATGTTTAGTGATTAAATTTGTAAGATAGTTTAGTAATTTTTTTCAAAAACAAACTATTCTTCTGATGCTCAAGTATTATGTCTTCTACTTTTCTACCTTTCCTTTTCTATGTTTTCCCCCACGTAGTAGGTTGATTACTAAAAACGATGAGTATAATACTGATGGCGCAATATGATCTACAAATGAATGGTTTCTTAGAGCATGCATATCCATACATAGCAAAAAAAGTTTCACTTTATTGGTTCTTAGGTACTACAGTGTCATTTTAGTTCCTTTGTGCAGAAATTATTCATGCTTTTCGTGGATAACACATTCAACGTCCGCAGCAAAACGCGGACACATTTTCTAGTGTATGCAAAAATTAACATAGCTCAGGTTGTATTTAGCCCTCCTCGGTTTGCTCTTAGTAATCTCCATTGACATGAGGTAGCTAGGGTTACAGAACTTGTTTTTGGCTCCTGTGTAAGTAAAATAACTGACATCATTCATTCGTCCGGAATGTCATGCAACCATCCCCACACAAAATGCTTAAACTCTAACGTTAACATTCATCTGCCCGGGTTTTTTCTCATAAAAAAACACCAAAATGCATCACATTACATAGAAAATTAGAAATTAATAAGCAACCCTTTAATTAATTTACACAGTTGAGTCTCCAACCTGCCAATGAGGTCAAGCACTGTAGTACTGGGTCTTGTGGCAATGCTTCTGGTAGTATGGTCTGCGGCACGAGTAGTCCATGGCGATCAAGGTCAAGATGCAGCATGCCTGTCACGTGCCGTGCTCTGCTTTGAAGACTGGTACTCATGCGTCACTGCTTATTTGGGACACGGTGGCAGTGGGGCGGATGCATGTATTAGCGACTGCAACGGTACGAACACTAGGTGCGATGAGCAATGCCATCGATCACCTCTTCTACCACCACCTCCACCATGATCAATGCAGCCACAGCCACCTAAATTACCATAAGCTAGCCTGGATTTGATCAACTTCACACACACACACACACACATGTATATATGCGAGTGGAGCCTAGTGGTCTCAATTATGTCTACATCCAATAAAAGAAAAGGATTTGTACTTTATAATTAAGCTTTGATCAAATAAACAACCGAATTGCAACATATTATGTGTATTTATTTATTTATGACAAATGTTATTTGGAACACATTTGAGTAAGGAAAAAAAATTCCTTTAATTTAATACCATGTTATATAACTCGATCATTATCTTTGCCTGTCATCTATATTATATTAAAAATAACTGACCCTTGGTCCCGAAGCTTTTGGCTCACCATCAATCAGTATTATCTGCATGATCTTTTCTTTCTCCTTTTGTGAAACCATTTTCTTTATATAAAATCCCCCAATATGACAAATGCATCAAAATCACATTATATTGAAAAGAACCTATACTCACAAGTCACAACAAGGTACACGTACACCGATTTTAAAGTTTACGGCTATAAATAATGGTTTTGGCAATGAGGTCGAGTGTGCTTCCTGTACTTGTAACCACTGCTCCTGCTAACATGGCCTGCAACACAAGTCGTCCACGGCCAAGATTCATGTTCCGCTGCCTGCTACAACGGAGTGATGTCATGCGTGGTTGGGTGTACCAACAATGGGAGCCAACTACCAGATCCTTCATGTCCGGATGAATGCACCGAAGATTACGACAGCTGCATGGAAATCTGCACCTATACGGCCATGATTACTCCAGCCAGCAGACAGAGCTTTGGTAAATGATATTATATATATAGAGAGAGAGAGAGACACACACACACACACAAACATATACACGTCAAATAAAACGAAGCTTGTATGTTAACAGCTTTTGATGAATGAAGAAAAATTACTGCTAACTGCAGTCAAATATATAGTTGTTATTTTTCAAACTTGGCGGGGATATCTCTTCAAACATGAAGATAATTTAAGCATCTACCATTTCTCGTATGTTTTCGACGAGGAAAGCTGCTTGCTAAAGCTTTGGTCGCTCTTTGATTACAGACTCTGCATTTTATCCCATGCAATGTAAATCACGCCACCTCGTGGCCAAAAGGGCTTTATAATTAAAGTGCCAATCCCTCAAGTCCAACGTTATTTTTTAATAATATTTTAGCATAAAGTGTAATCTCATGGCCAAGCTCAAAGAGCCAAGCCAGCGTTATTTTAGTTGAATTAACCAATCTCAAAGCAAGTCGTCTATATAGGTTTCAATCCCATAGCCATGCAAGTGGAAAGCCAAAAATTATTGGCGAGCAATTCATCCTAATGAAATGGCTTTCAACCCCGTAGCCACATCACCTCCACTCCCACTTAAATCTTTAACTCAACTTCATTCAGACTAATATAGCAATTATTCATGCATTACTTACCACATTTTTATATCACATTTGTACCATTTTTTTAATAGAGGTAGGGTCTACCAACAACATGTGGGTCTCATCTCTATTAAAAACTATTAGAAAGATGATATATACAAATATGGTATGAAAAATGCAAAGAGTAATGCTACACTTATCACATTTGTACCAACATATGTGGATCTCATCTCTATTAGAAAAGCGGTACAAACGTGGTATGAAAAATGTGGTAAGAATATTAAGGTCTGTTTGGTACTCTACTTGAATCCAACTTTTTAAACTCAAAAACAATTTTCAAGTTTTAGGCCTTAAAAACTTGTTTGGTAGGACTATTTTCAAAAACTGAACTCAAGACTAACTAAAAAAATATAGTCTATCCTTTACAAACATAAAAAGTGAGTTTTCAGAGTTTTTAAACTTAAACTCACTCATTTCTTTTCTCTCCCTCCTCCTCTCCCACTCCAAATCTCTCTCGCTCTCTCTCTCTCTTTCTTCTTCTTCTTCTTCTTCTTCTTCTTTCTTCTCATTCCTTTTTTTTTAACCTTTTTCGTCTCTCTTCCAATCCGCTATCTCCGTTTTCTCGGTTCTTTCTCTCACTCCTCTTCTTCTATATCGTTCGATCCTCTCCCTTCCTTCTCTTTCCTTCAATTATCTCTTATTTTCTTTCCTCCTCTCTCCTCTTTCTCCCTCTCTTGCGACCCCCTTTTTTAAATCTCTTTATCTAGTTTAAGTCGTAAGATTTAAAAATTTTAAATCGCAAATCAATCACCTTTTCGAGTCTTAAATAAAATTGTTTTCAATAAATGTTTTTAATAAATGTAAATGATAAAAAATTTCAAATAGGATACCAAACAGGCCTTAATATATTGCTGGATTTGAGGCATTAATGTTGTCATGTATTAGGGGCATTTCTGTGCCCAAAATAGACTCCAACGTTATTTTTCTGAAATCCCCATGGCCAATGTTGTCATGTATTAGGGGCATTCCTTCACTATTTTAGTTTAAATAAGTAAATCTAAAAAGAAAATATATTTCAATCCTGGCCATACAAGAAGTAAAAAGCCAAATAAAAACTTGTACTTTAGTTCTACTTCAATATGTACGAGCTTCTTTTATTATTAAAAATCACATATCATACTTTCTTGTATTAATATATGATCAATTCAAGGGAAGATTACTTACAATATACTCGATCATTATCTTTGCCTATTCCGAAGCTTTTGGCTAACGATTAATCAATATTATCTGCGTGACCTTTTCTTTCTCCATTGGGTGAAACCATTTTCGTTAAATACACATCCCCCAATGACAAAGCATCACAATCACGTTATATTGAAAAGAACCTACTCACAGCAAGGTGCACACATATATACCACTTCTAAAATTTACATAATTAATGGCTAGGTCAATCAGGTCGAGTGTGCTTCCTGTACTTGTGAAATTGCTCTTACTAACATGGCCTGCAATTCATGTCGTCCACGGCCAAGAGGCATGTACCACTGCCTGCTTCCGCGACGCGATGTCATGCATGGTTGAGTGTAACAACAGTGGGAACCAAAGAAAACCACCAGATGCTGAGTATTCGGGTGAATGCAGTGAAAGTTACTACAGCTGCATGGAAAACTGCCCTGAGAGTCTGAGACATTATCAGCCCAGCAGACAGATCTTTGCTAAATTATGTCACACACACACGTACGTCAAATAAACAAAGCTTGTCTGTTAAAAGCATGAATTAATGAAGAAAAATAACTGCTGCAGTCAAATATATAAATGTTCTTTTCTTTTTCAAAGTAACTTGGCGGGTATCTCTTCAAACATGAAGATAATTTAATTATTACCATTTCTTGAGTGTTTTCGACGAGGAAAGCTGCAGGGAAACGCTTTGGTTGCTGATGAGTCAATACTATATTATATATTTTACCCTAATCTTAGTATAATTTGGTAATTATTTTGGTAGAATTTTGATACTTTGCTTTATATTTTCAATATAGGATATTCGACTTCCTCTGGAGCAAAACATGATCAAACGGACGAATTTTGGAGTGATTCAAATTGGAGGACGTTCGTGTGTCTCTTGGCTGGTTTGTGTCAAAATTTGGAATTTTTCTACCAAACGGTTATTTTCTGGCAATTAAATAAATGAGTAGTGCGCATTACTAGAAAATGACGTTTCTAGGCTTAAACTACATTTTTGGAGCTCAAGATGATCTCAGATGGATTCGTGGCCTTCTGGAGAAGTGTTCAGAATAGTTCAAACTTTAAATCCAGCTATTTTGGGCTAGATTTGGAGCTGAATTGGGTCCAAAACGTGGTTGTGCAGATTTCTAGGCGAATTTACCAAGTTAATTTAGGATTATGTTTCCTATTTTATTTCAAGTTTTTAGGTTTCCTAGTTTTATTCTAAGACCTTTTACTAGGAGGATTTTAATTAGAGTTGTATAAATAAGCCTTTTGGCAAACCTAGGTTTTTGGGGTAGAAAGTATGCAACTTTTGGGAGAAGATTTTGGCTACAGCTTAGAGATTTCAAGACTTATACTTTCAGGTGTTTTAATTTTTTTTCTAGTTTAATACAATAATGTTGATTTTAATTATGAATATGCGTAACTAATCCTTTTTGCTAGGGTGAGGCCATGATCCTTAGCAAGAATATGTAGCTTTTTTTTTAATTTTCTTGTGAATTTATGCATGCAAGTTTTGGATTGTTAATCACTGTGCTTTAAACTATCTATTTGTCTTAGTGATTCGCGACCATTAGGATATTTAGAAAAGTAATTTGATGCAATTTTGACGGAGGGCTGATCCTAAAATTGACTAAGGCTTCTTGTGGTTAACATGTGTAACTATTTAGGATGGACGACACGTCTTAGGAGTTATATAGTTTTTCGAAAGGTTTTCACAAAACTTAATGAGTCTTGCATGTTCACATTCGATTTGGACGCCACGGACGGGTTGCATGTTAGATATACGTTCTATGTTGGGGGTTCCAAGTAGAGCATACTTTAGGAAAACCTAACCTTCAAAATATGCATGTGTAATTCATAAGGAATTAGAAGAACTACCTAGGATTGTTAGGGTGACGGCGGAACTCTAGTGTTTTTCCAAATTTGTTTCTCAAAATCTTTTCTCTTTGTTTTGTTTTGTTTTAAATTGGTTATTAGTTGCTTTCCCTAAATTACTTTTATTAAAATTCGTTTTTAATACTTTTAAATTTAAAATCAACATTTTCCAATCTTTACTTTCAAATAATTAACTAGGATTAGGTTTTTTTTTTTTCATAAATTGTTTTAAATAATCCTAACCGAAAACAACTTTAATTGAGCCGTTTATACTACTACAACCTTATTTTCTTGCAAGTATTTTGTGTGATTTTATCCTTACTTTGACATGTGGTAAAATACCTATCAGTTGCTCTTTGTTTGCCGACTGCATTTTATCCCATGCAATGTAAATCACGCAACATGGTGGGAAAAAGGGCTTTATAAAGTGCCAATCTCTCAAGTCCATCGTTATTTACTCCATACCCACATCACGTCCACTCTCACTTAAAAAAAAAAAAAAAAATCATGTAGATTAATAGCAGTTATCCATACACTCAAAATCATGTGTTTGAATTTTTCACTCTTGATATATATACATTTTCTCATGTGGGCTTTGAACAAATGTGCATGTGCCCTAGGATAATCTCTCATATGGAAAGCGCCTAAATTAAAATCAACGTTGACCAAACCAGCCATTATGGCGTGATCATCCACAAATTATATAAGCCCTAAATCCTAATGAATGGTTGTATCACAATTTATAATTCCATCTACCACCTTTTATAATTCTATCTTTAATTATGATGGTGCAAAAATATTAATTTTATTTTCATTGATGATAAGTGTTACAGATTCCACAACGTTGGATGTCAACCCTCACGATGAAATCAAATTCACCATCACCGTCCCTCCCGTTAATATATGTGATGGGTCGCCCTTATCTCATGTTGCCCATTTTCATCAATTGGTTTTGTAACTACTCATGTTCTAGCAAAAATAAATAAATAAATAAAAATGCAACATATTATATAAATTATTATTATTTAAAAATATTCTCTTAGTTATCTGACAAGGAAGAAATGCATGAACACTAACTTTTGGATTTGATATCAAATTTTAAGCATAAATAAATGTGATTTTGATATCAATTTCAATGACGAGTGATCAGTTAACTAAGAAAACTAAACTCAAACCATATATAATGTGCATAAAATAATTAATATGATGTAATCTTCATCTCGGAGCCCTACTTGGTCTTGGATCTGGTGCTTTTGGGTTTAAAATTCTCTGTCAAAGCACTCATTGACGCAAAAATTGAAAAATAATGTTGTAATGTAGGATGGACGAGGCCGTCTCTCTTGCCTTCAGGCATATGCCAAGGTTTTTGTAGTAATTCCACATAAATATTTGATTAATTAGTTAAACAAGGATTATGCTACATGTTCTTGCCCATTAATTTAGTCCCCCAATTGCTAATCTATAAGGGTTTTTTTTTTTGTTAAGTATGGTCAATGGCGTGTACTCGCTACAGTAACAGCCGACAAACATGTTTTTATTAGTGCTTAAGCAACACTTATACAAATTATGGCCTACCTCAAAGAACACATAAACCCTTCTGGCAAAAGGTAATAGGCTGCAGGGTTTATATTAAAAACGTAGAAAGGTGAATTGTGTTATTTTTTGGAATCAGATGCAGTGATAGGACAGATATGTCATTGCCTTGAAAGGAAGAGTTCATAGATCGATGTATGTAATCTAATTAGAGATGCACACTAAGTTTATCACTTGCTTAAGGGTTTGAAGTTATAAAAGATTGGGATAGACTAGACTTGTAAAGCTATCAGGGAATGTATTTGATCGGATATAAAGCTGGACGTAATCCCGGTATGAATAGGTTTAACTATTCTGATATGATAACTTTGGTTTGTGGTGATAAGGATATTTGTTTATACAATTTGATTAGGATTACATGATGGGAAGTAACCTAATCAAATACCACCGCTAAGGATATATAATAGAGATCCCTACATTCACACTGATTACTCAAAACAAAGAGAACAAGCCCCATTGTTTGTTAATTGCATACAGTAATGTTGAGTGTAGAAGAGCTCTAGTTTTTCTGCCGCAATGGCTTCACAAGGTTAGTGGTTAATTGTATTTGAGATTTGCTTATTTCCGCTATTAACTATATTACATTTGGTATCAGAGCCTTTCACATATATTTTAACCCTATGTGGAAAGCACAAGAAATTGTCTTCTTTCTTTTGCAGAATACGGATTGGTTCCAGTCCATAAAGAAATAAATTATGGGCTTGTATTAGCTAAAGCTCTTCTTGCTCATATGTTGTACAAAGGACTGGAACGCCAGTACTTGCACTGAATACTGGAAACATGACCGATAGTTATCTAAAGAAAATTATCATTCATATTTTTGGTTTTCAAGTGGCATAATATTTTATACGTTCTTGTTAGAATCCAACCATGTTTATTGACCACAAAGGCATGTTGATATGGTTAAAGAAATTCAAACAAAACTATGATAGTATTATGATTAAGAAAAAGGTTCACGAGTTCTCTTCGATTCAAAAATGTAGAGACTTGTGACATAAGGTATTGGGGCATAAAGATTAAAGTTTTTTGCATGTTGTGTATCAAGTGATGAATCCCAATTCCATGAGCCTGAATACGGTGGAACCCCTAACTGGAGTTAATTACAAAAAATGAAAGCAAGATTTGGAGATAGTGCTTGGTGTGACGGACTGCGATCTAGCACTGAGAACTGAGCAACCATTGGTGCCCACTGATGGAAGCACAGCAAGCCAAAGATCCAAGCATGAGAAATGGGAAAGGTCCAACAGAATTTGCTTGATGATTATTAAGAGATCAATGACCGATGTGGTGTGTGGTGGTTTTCCAGAAACATCAAATGCAAAGGACTTCTTGAAATCCATTGAAGAAAAGTACAAAGACTCAGACAAGAGTGAAACTAGGAACCTTATGAATTTATTGACAACCATGAGGTATGATGGTGTTGAGAGTGTGCGTGAGTATATTCTGAAAATGATCGATGTTGCTGGAAAACTGAAAACACTTGAGGTGCCCATATCTGAAACTTTCCTTGTGCTTGTTATTATGAATTCGCTCCTTGATACATACACTCAACTCAAAGTGTCTGACAATGCTTTACGTGAGAAATGGGATGTCAATGAGTTAATCTCCATCTGTGTAAGTGAGGAGGTTAGGATGAAAAAAGAGAAAATGGACAAAGAAAAGGATGAAATGGTTAATTTTGTTCAAAGCAGCAATAGGGATGTCAAGGCATCAAACTCGGATGCCATCAGGAAAGATCATACTAGAAATGTTCACTCATCTTCCAAGAGGGTTTTTAAACCTAACAGACTTTTGGTTTTCAAATGTTACTTTTGTAAAAAGGCCGGCCATACGAAGATGAGTTGTCCTAAATATAAAGCATGGCTTGCTAAACAAGAAGCTAAAAAAGGTAAAACGGTTTTTGCTTGTTTTGAAAGTAATTTGATTGATATACCTAGTAGTGCTTGGTGGCTTGACTCTGGCTATTCTGTTCATGTTACGAACTCATTGCAAGACTTCATAACAAGGAGAATTCCAAATAAAGATGAAGTCAAGGTATCCATTGGCAATGGGAGAGGGTTGAAGTCAAGGCTCTAGGCACAGTTAGGCTTAATTTGGATTTTGGTTTTCAATTAGATTTGGAAAATGTCATTTATGTACCTTCGATGAGAAGGAAACTTGTTTCAGTTTCAAGATTAGTTTTGTTAGGGTTTTATTTTACTATGAATAAGATTGGCTTCAATATTTTTTTATAACTCCTCCCATATTGGTACCGGATTTTTGGTTGATTCCATGTTTCAATTTTCACTTAAGAATAATTAAGTTATCTTTTGTACTGAGAGCAAATAAACAAAGTCACTTCAGTCATCAAACTTGTGGCATAAAAGGCTTTGTCATATTTCAAAACCAAGGATGGAACTCTTAGTGAAAGATGAAATCTTGCCTCCATTGAATTTTAATGATTTTGATTTTTGTGTGGATTGCATCGAAGGAAAATTAACTAAGTCTAGGAAGGAAGGTTCCACACGAAGCAAACAACTTTTGGAACTCATTCACACGGACATTTGTGGTCCCTTTCCCACACAAACTATTGAAGGAAATAAATATTTTATCACCTTCATCGATGATTTTTCAAGATTTTGTTATGTTTATTTAATTTCTGAAAAATCTAAAGCCCTAGAAGTTTTTGAAATTTACAAAAAGGAAGTTGAAAACCAATTGGAAAGAAAAATTAAGGTTGTAAGGTCTGATAGGGGAGGTGAGTACTATGGAAAGTATGATCAAACAGGTAGACATCCAAGCCCTTTTGCTTCTTTCTTGCAAAATCATGGTATTGTTGTTCAATATACCACTCTAGGAACTCCCGAGAAAAATGAGGTGGCAAAAAGAAGAAATAGAACACTTCTTGACATGGTTCGAAGCATGATAAGCAAGGTAAAACTCCCAGATTTCTTGTGGGGTGAGGCACTGAAGACAGTGAGTTTCATTCTTAATAGGGTTCCAAGCAAAGTTGTGAAAGGGACTCCTTTTGAATTATGGGCTAGGAGAAAGCCTAGTTTAAAACACATTCATGTATGGGGTTGCCAAGCAGAGGCAAAGGTCTACAATCCTAATGGTAAGAAATTAGATTCCAAGACCATTAGTTGTTACTTCATGGGTTATGCAGACAGATCCAAGGGCTATAGATTTCATTGCCCTAATTACAATATGAAAATTGTTGAGACTGCAAGGGCGATCCTCTTGGAACACACTCAAGGTAATGATAAATTTACTTCCAATCCAAACAAGTTTGTGTTTGAGGAATGAGAGGATGCGGTTATCGAGAATGGGGCAGAGATTGAAGATCATAATAAAGTGACTACCGTGGTTGATATTCTTGGGCAAATGACTAATATTGATGTTGATGACAACCATGAAGATCAGCAACACAATAATTATGAAGAAGGCGAAAATGTAGAGGTTCAAAATGAGATTGAAGTGCATGCAGATGTCACCAATGAAGCACAACCAACCATGCAGTATGCACAACCAATCATACAACAAGCACAAACATTAATGCAGCAACGTATTGTTCCATTGAGAAAATCAACTAGGGTAACAAAGTCTAACACTCTGGAAGATTTTGTTTATTTTGCTGAAAGTGAATCACACTTGTCAGAATTCGAAGACCCTAATTCATTCAAGAAGCCATGACTAGTGGCAACTCCGACAAGTGGATTGAGGCAATGAAAATTGAATTGAGTTCCATGGAAAGCAACAATGTTTGGGAATTAGTATAACCATTTCAGGGCATCAAATCGATAGGGTGTAAGTGGGTGTTTAAGACAAAAAGAGATTCGAAAGGAAGCATCGAAAGGCATAAGGTGAGGCTAGTTGCAAAGGGATTTACTCAAAGAGAATGGGTTGATTATAAAGACACGTTCAGTCCGTTATTGACAAAGGATGCATTCAGAGCTATTATGGCAATAGTGGCACATTTTGACTTGCTTTTACATCAAATGGATGTAAAAACAACCTTTTTGAATGGTGATTTAGAAGAAGTCATATACATGACTCAACCAGAGGGTTTTATGGGGGAAAGGAAAGAACACTTAGTTTGTAAATTGAAGAAATCCATTTATGGATTAAAGCAAGCATCAAGGCAATTGTACTTAAAATTCCATCGAGTTATAAGGGAGCATGGTTTTGTTGAGAATCCCTCTGATGCATGCATTTACTTGAAAATTAATGGGAACAACTTTATTATTTTGGTGCTCTACGTAGATGACATTTTATTGGCTACGAACAGTATGAGTCTCTTAGATGACACCAAGTCTTTCATGAAAAACCATTTTGAAATGAAGGACTTGGGTGAGGCTGCATATGTTTTGGGTATCGAGATTAAAAGGGACAGGAAGAGAGGATTACTAGGGTTGTCGCAGAAGGGATATATAGAAAAAGTGTTGAAGAGATTCAATATGTCAATGTGTGGAACTATAGAAATGCCGATATCCAAGGGAGACAAATTGAGTAAAGAAAAATGTCCTACGAATAACTTAGAGAAAAAAGCTATGCAAGACAAGCCATATGCATCGCTTGTTGGGAGCCTAATGTATGCACAGGTTTGTACACGACCTGATCTTGCTCTTACAATTAGTGTTTTGGGAAGGTTTCAATCCAACGCTAGTAAGGCACATTGGAATGCAGGTAAGAGAGTATTGAGGTACCTTCAGAGGACTAAATCACACATGTTAGTCTACAAAAGAACTGATGATCAACTGGTTCTAGAAGGATATAGTGATGTAGATTTTGCAGGTTGTCCCGATGATTTGAAGTCAACTTCTGGTTATGTGTTCATGATGGGTGGTGGAGCTATCTCTTGGAAGAGTGTTAAACAAGATATAGTGGCATCGTCAACAATGGTAGCTGAGTGCTTGTCCTGTTGTGAAGCAATTAATCAAGGAGTCTGGTTGAAGAATTTTATCGCAGGTCTCAGTATAGTCGACTCGATCTCAAGACCAATACAACTTTATTGTGACAACAATGCAACCATATTCTTTACCAAGAATAATAAAAGGTCCAATGCTACCAGAAATTTGGATATTAAGTTCCTTGTTGCTCGTGAGAAAATGGTAGAGGGCTTAGTTAAAATAAATTACATGGAAACATCTTCCATGATTGCTGATCCATTAACCAAGCCAGTTCGTGGTGGTCTTTAAGAAGCACATACAGAAGATAGGGGTTTTAGAGAATCTTGATATCGTGGATTTGTGGGAGCCTATGGTTTGATTACATTATGTTCTTGTTTTCAACCTTAGTTATTTGATACATGCATTAAAGTTTACAGTTTATCTTTGCTAATAAAGTAATAAACTGCTGGTTGCAGAAGTTTCCCATTTGCAATTTGTAGTTATGATACAATACATTTTTAATGTGTTATTTGGAAAATAATTTATATCTAATTGTTACTACAGAGGGCAACTTAAAGGTCTCAATATGAGACAATGAAGAAGACTAGTTTACTAGTCTTATTAAAGGTGGACTATAATATGAGGTGCATTACAGAAACATTCAAGCATGCATGTTGGAGTTTCATGTGTATGATAGTTTTATGATAGTGATTCAGGGGATAATGTTTATGTTTTAAGGACATGACTCCCTTTAGTTCTTATGAATGCTGGCATATGACAGAAACTTGTTACTGGGATTTTGTCGTTCCTATTCTCATGGCCACTAAAGTATGATTTCTTATATGGTGGCATGTGTGAAAACAAGTGTTGGCTCTAGTGGGAGAATGTAATCTAATTAGAGCTGCACACTAAGTTTATCACTTGCTTAAGGGATTAAAGTCATAAGAGATTGGGATAGACTAGATTTGTAAAGCTATCAGGGAATGTATTTGATCGGATATAAAGCTGGAAGTAATCCTGGTATGAATAGGTTTAACTATTTTGATATGATAACTTTGGTTTGCGGTGATAAGGATATTTGTTTATACAATTTGATTAGGATTACATGATGGGAAGTAACCTAATCAAATACCACCACTAAGAATATATAATAGAGGTCCCCACATTCACACTGATTACTCAAAACGGAGAGAACAAGCCCCATTGTTTGTTAATTGCATACAGTAGTATTGAGTGTAGAAGAGCTCTAGTTTTTCTGCTGCAATGGCTTCACAAGGTTAGTGGTTAATTGTATTTGTGATTTGCTTATTTCCTCTATTAACTATATTACAATGTACTCTAAGTTGTAATGTCAAGCAAAATTCAACTAAGGAAAAGTTTCCTCTTATACAATTTGTAGGTTGAATTTAGTTACATGTGATTAAATCATATAATATGTAAGTATATGACATTGAATACTGAGAGCAAATACGGCACTGAATATGAGCAAAAGCCTTTTCTATTGATCAATTTCAATATCACATTTGTAACAAATCCGATCACAAAATTGAAATGATCTAGAAGAAATTACATGCAAATCAACGAATAGAAAATTTTGAGATCCAATCACCAAAACCACACCCATTCAAGATGCCAATATAAATCAACTGCATAACGACATGAAGTTGCAATTCCATTCTAATTGCCAACCGAAACTCTTATAGAGAAACTACATAATACACATCAAACTCAAACTTGGTCATATGCAATTTCTTAAGTATAAAACGTACTAAAACCTAAAAAACATAAACCTCACAACCCTCTAGATTTGCATGGATCTACAAACCCCATCCTCTAGTGTCATAGTGTCATCGTCGTCCATATTGAGCCCAGCCACTATCCTACCCAAAACGCTATATTTCATCATTGGTCTAAAATGGAACAAGCGTTGATCCAACAAACTAGTTGGGATTTGAGAAAAATAGAATCATATGAAGGAATAACATGATAATGAGAAGGAAGAACATGATGGTGAGAAGGAGGATATGTTGGACGTCAATCGGTAGGCAGCATAGTTCAGTCGAAACTCCCACCATCTAAATGTGGAAAGTGAGAGAGAGTGCTTTGCATATTATGTGACTTAAAACTTAAAATTCTAGCATTAACCATTCTAAAACTAAGACTCTAAAATCGAGACTCTAAATTATGGTTCTTCACTTTGAATCAAATATATCAATAAATGATAACAAATTAAGACAAAGAATTGAGAAGAAGTCGGTTTGGAATTTGAGTGAATCCAAAAATCAATTATCTATAATTATATGTTTAATTCGCTATTTATGTGAACCGAACCATAACTCTGCAGTTATCATTAGACTAAGTGCTTGTAACGTTTTGCATGTTAATCATGTTCTGAAACATATGATATCATATGATACAAGCCCAAATTGCTCTATTTCTCTTTGAGTTGGTCATTAATTTGAAGAACAACTGTACGGTGGATCTTTCGTTTGGTCAAACAAATGATAATATATTTACCGGGGGAAAGTGAAGAGCGATCTCACTCTTCCCTTCCCAGTTCCCACCCCTAGTTTGCTCCTCTTCCCCTGCCCATTTCAAAGGCGGTCTGTCCCCCCTTAAGACACCTACTTTGTTTTATCTTAAACATGAAGACCTAAATTAGTAAACCAAATCTAGCAAATCCCGATCAATATGTCCTAATATTACTGTTTAGCCATTACTATTTTTCTTCCTCTTCAAGCTGTTTAACGAACAACGGTTTTGTATTGCTCAATTGCTTCCCTCAATGAGCTCGCATGACGGCCTATTCTTTTACCTGAAGCAAACTCAAAGGTTCAAAGCCTCAAACCCTCAACTTCCTTTATTGTTACACACACCCAAAACAGCTAGCCAAATTTTAACACATCCCAATGAGCCCCATGTATAAGAGAACTTGCCTAGAAAGTAGGGGATTCTACGGTGACGCGACATGATGCAAGACATAAAGGGAATGATAAATCACCAGTTACACTTAAGATTTTGCTTTAGAATTGGGTATGTGACTATTCTCTCAAATTTAACATGTTGCATGCATGTTACTTGACCATTTTAAGATAGAATGTTGTAATGTTCTTTTACTAAACTATATTGTCAAACTGTGAATCTGAACTGCACATTATGAATTATAAAAAGAATTTACTTGAGCAATAGTGGTTCATCATGAATACCATTAAGGACAATGTACGCAATTGCCTCATGTTTCTTTGAAATTCTGACACTTTTTATTGAGAATGGTTCTCATAGAGGCAAGATGTTTGACAAAATATCTCTTAGAGGCCGAGCTAGTGTAAGGAGCCAAGGCAGCTAGGCAAAGTAATGTGTGAGCTTCGTCTTGCTCCCGAGAATAAACATTATGATTTTGCAAATAACACATGTTGTGTATGACAGTTGTATTCTACCATACACATTTTTTCTGTTCTCAAGCAATCAAACCCAGAAGTCCCAACACTTTTGAGACCCTGTCGTGACATGCTACCTCAGAGAAAAATGCATGATTGGTGCTTGAGAGACAGAGTAGGATTCTCTCCCCTTTTTTTTTCCTTTCCCTTCCCTCCCCTTCCCTTCCATTTGAATAGTCACAGTTAAGCCATGTGAACATCTTATATTAATTTTTTTTATAGAAAGAGAAAGACAAAATAGAAAATGAGAGAGGAAGAGATGAAAGAGGATGGAAAGAAGATGGGAGAGAATTCTAGCCCGAACGGAGTAGGATTGAGAGACCCATGCTAAATGCCTAAAAGCCAGTTCATTTCGTTAACGCCTTACAATATTAGTTTTGATGGGGCCACTCTGTTATGTGAAGTCGTGGGTGTTTCAAGACCAGAAAGAAGCCTTTTCTTTTCCATTTCTGGCCTAACTTGTAAAGTAGCTTACTGTCTCTTGTAAGTCTACAATTTTATGAAGTAGGGCAGTTCCTAATTTACAGAAACTTTTGTTTTCCTTTATTTTTTATAAAATAAAAAGAAAAAAAGTTAGAACATTGATTAAGTTTTGGGGTGAGGCTACAACATGCTAGAGTATTGAATACTTCGTTGCTTAGGACAACCGATGGATTGCATCTAATCGTTTTAAGTCGCAGAGTATTCAATGTTCGAGAGCATTTTAGCCCTTTTCTTTTTTCTTTTTTTTTTCTTTTTTTTTCTTTTTTTTTTTTTTTTTGCAATTTTTGAATGGTGTGTGAACTATAATCATGTAAGTATTGTTCATCAAGTATTGACTTTACCCTTAAGGAATTGGCTTTTTCTTGAGACATGAGTGGAGCCTGTGAAAGATTGGAACTTTTAGCTGTATGCTGGGGTTGGTGCATTTGTTGTATAGTTGGACAATAATTTACTCAAAAATAGTACTCTCTTTGTCCTCAGATCCTTCAAATACCAGGCGGACAGTTTACAAGCCAACACTTTCTTGAGTGTTGGTTTGGTCCAATCATAATTTGGGTGACTTCAATTTCCAGAGTAGGGTCCTTGAAATGACATATGATTCTCTACTGACTGGCATGACAAACATTTTCTGTCTATATATCAATTTTTTCTTTATTTTTCTTTTATATTTGTTCCTTTTGCCATTCTTTCTCTGTTTCTCACCAAGATTTGTTATTGGAATCACGCAGGGTTAAACATCAGTGGATCGTGGTAGGATTGTATCGTTCATAATGCACCAGAACAAAGATAAATGCGATCCCTGTGACACTTAGCATGTTCTTTCAAGGAGATAAACTTACACGAGATACTGCAGTAGCGATATCTTAAGTCAATCATACAATATCATGTATTTTAAGTTTCCTACGTGATAATGTCTAATTGACTTGAGATTCCATCTTTGTGTGATCCTCTGGCACATAGAAGTTCTTCACCAATGCAAGCAATAGACTTGCCCCTTAGCATGAATGATCTGATTTGGTGTATAAATTTTAATATTTTCTTCAACATTAGATATTCTTACCCAGCTGTAATATCTCAAATATGGTGACTTATTAGACACCTCCTAGTATTAGATTAGGAATGAGATATTGATTTGAGAGCTTCATTAATCTTAAACAATGAGTAAACAAATCATTTCCTTGAAAAGATTTCATTTTATTTTAGAGCCACAAAAGTCTTTGTGGGTCTGGTGCAATGCCTGGCGGTGAAAACTCCCCTATCACCTTGTGGCCAGGTTTTGTCTGCTTGAAATTAATTAAATTAGCAGCCAAATAAACCCCCACCTTAATTTTGTACCATAATTATTTTTGGCAGAGAATGTGACAAACCACTGCTTAATCCTGTTTTAATGAAGTCTAATCAACTCTTTTTGCTAAATGTCTGCTGAGATTAGCAAAACCTTGACTTAATCTATCAGTCCCCTTCTTGAAAAGAAGTTTCCTGTTAAAATCTCTGTTACTATCAGAAGCCAGAGCTTGTCCATGATTTCTGTACAATATTTTGATGGCATTATCTTATTGTTGCATTAGCAATTGGATACTTCCACGCAAAGGAAATTGAAACTCGAGTGCACGGAAGAAGCATCCGCTTAGTCAACTGATTTGAACTACATATGCGATATTATAGTTAGTTAATGAAATTCTTTTTCTTTTCTTTTTTTTTCTGAGAAATAAGTCTTCTGTAGTTACGTTTCTTTTAATTATTATCTCATTCCATCTGTCTAATAGATAGTGAGTATTCAATTAATAGCTAGGTCCTTGGCTGACTAATGGTTGATTTGAGCAGACAAAAGATGTAAACTTGAACCTTAGTTTTTTTTCAATATTATTCACAGCTAACCAGACAAGGCCACGTGTGTAGGACCTCCATAGCGTCCTCAACTTCCCTCACATTTCCATTTTTTTATTTTTCAGATTTATTTTATTTTATTTTATTTTTGAATATACATCTTTTCCCGAAGTCCCCTCCAGAGTCTGTTATTTATTCATTTCCCTCCACCCTTTCTTCTCAGCTGCTACACAGAAACCACATTGAGCAGCCTTCTATTGCAAGACAATGGCTCGTACAAATATGTAGCACTTTCTCTTCCTTTGCTCTTTAAGCACTTTCACTCTTCTTCCACTTTTTTTCTCCTGCAAGGCACCTTTTCATATTACAAAATTCAGTTCAAAAGGGAAGAGAATCTGTTTTTTTCTTGGAGTTTCAGGTCTTAACTGATCAAAATCAAACCGAAATTCCGGTGAATTTTTCGATTCATTGCTTGTGTGTCACAGTGAATGACGTCCTAGAATCGGCTCGGACCAAATTTTCTTTTTTAATTTTGCTTTCTAATGTTGCCAAGGATGATTCCCAGCTATAATCCAAATGACAGTGAATATGGTTTGAAGCTTCTGGAGGACCTGACAACAAATGCATATGAAGTACAGCAGCAGGTGTTGGAAGAGATACTAGCGAAAAATGCGGAGACCGAATATCTGAAGGGCTTTCTCAATGGCCACCATGACAAGAAGGATTTCAAGAACAAAGTTCCTGTTGTGAATTATGAAGATGTCAAGCCTTACATCGAGCGAATTGCCAATGGAGAGACGTCTGAGATCATCTCGGCTCAAAAAATCACTGAGCTCCTCACCAGGTACGAAAAGTATATGGTCACAAGTACAATTTCTTATGTTTCATGAATTTTAGTTCTAATAGTTATGTTTTTTCGCAGCTCGGGAACTTCGGGAGGACAGCCGAAGATGATGCCTTCAACCGTTGAAGACTTGGACAGGAAGACATTCTTTTATAATCTCCTTGTGCCTGTGATGAACAAGTGAGAAGCTACCTTTTTTCTCCTTTTTGCTGTGTTTATATTAAATTTTACTGTTGGTTCTAAATTGATGTAACAGTGAAAAACAAGGTAACTGAGAAATTATATTTGTTTCAAATTCAGGTATGTGGATGGCTTGGACCAAGGGAAAGGAATGTACCTCTTGTTTATCAAACCGGAAATTAGTACTCCTTCCGGATTAGTGGCAAGGCCTGTCCTGAGCAGCTACTACAAGAGCAGTAACTTCCGCAACCGGCCTTTCAACCGGTTTAACATCTACACAAGCCCGGATGAGACCATCTTGTGCTCAGACAGCAAGCAGAGTATGTACTGCCAGTTACTCTGTGGTTTAGTACAGAGGGATGAGGTCCTGAGGGTCGGTGCAGTTTTTGCGTCCGCTTTCCTCAGGGCCATCAAATTCTTAGAGGACTACTGGGAGGAGTTGTGCTCAAACATAAGCTCAGGTATTGTCAGTGCCTGGATCACTGACTCCAGTTGTCGAAACGCGGTGTCTTTAGTCCTCGGCAAACCGAATCCAGATTTGGCCGATTTGATCAGGCACGAATTTAGTAACAAGTCAATGGAAGGGATAGTTAAGAGGCTTTGGCCAAGAACAAAGTACATTGAGGTTATAGTCACAGGGTCCATGGCTCAGTATATCCCAACTCTTGAATTCTATTCTGGTGGACTGCCTTTGATTTCAACAATGTATGCTTCTTCTGAATGCTATTTCGGGATCAATTTCAACCCGCTAAGCAAGCCGCATGATGTTGCTTACACCCTCCTTCCGAACATGGCCTACTTCGAGTTCCTACCCGTGGAGAAACACCACGAAGAGGTAGCCCCGTGCAACAGTGTTTCTGGTCAAGATTGCGCAAACGCAGATGAGGAAGAAAATTTAGAAACAGTTGATCTAGTGGATGTGAAGCTTGGTCACTATTATGAACTTGTTGTCACAACTTTTACAGGTACTTTTACTTCCTATTTTTAGATCCGAGTCTGACCCACATGCTTCATGTATTTTACGTTTCATTTCTTAAACGTGACAGCAAAACTTTTACCTTGCAACTATAAAATACTGCATTAGTTTTTTGGTATCCCACTCACTAACTCGAGAGATTCTTGTGTGTCACCAGTTGTATGCAACTATATATCTGTCTCTCTCATCATATGACTAGATAGGAGATGAGATAGACATACACATGGTTGTTTATGACCAATGACAGAGAAGATTTCTCCGCTAACTCATGATCCGACTTTGAATTTTTGGTCTTTAATTTACCTCATCATAGTAGTTTTATCAATCTTCTTTTTATACTGTTTACACAGGGCTATACAGGTACAGGGTTGGTGACATTCTAATGGTGACTGGCTTCCACAACAAAGCTCCTCAGTTCAGATTCATGCACAGGAGAAATGTGGTTTTGAGCATCGACACGGACAAAACCAACGAAGAAGACCTTCTAAACGCCGTCACGCAAGCAAAGCTCCTGCTCGAGCGCCTCGGCTTCCTCCTCATCGAGTACACCAGCTACGCGGACACCTCCTCAATCCCAGGCCACTATGTGCTGTTCTGGGAGCTCAAGACCAAAGAAAACAACGACACGATAGAACTGGAGACCATCATTATGGAGCAATGCTGCTCCACAGTGGAACAATCCCTGGACTCGGTGTACCGGAGGTGCAGGAGGAAGGACAATTCCATAGGACCACTGGAGATCCGGATTGTGCAGCATGGGACTTTTGATGCACTCATGGATTTCTCTGTGTCCCAGGGATCTTCTGTGAACCAGTATAAAACTCCCAGGTGCATCCAGTCAGAGGAGGCCATTAGGATTCTGGATTCCAGGGTGGTGGGAAGATTCTTCAGTAAATCAACTCCTCTATGGGAGCCATTTAGAATGGAGACTCAATAATTTGACTGACATAAACAAAAACATGGTGAATTTTGGCATTTCCCTGGATTTGACTGACATAAACAAAAACATGGCCACTCCGGGATTTGATTCATTCCCCTGGAAATGTTAACTGAGAACCCAATTTCATGGTTTGATTTGTAAAAGTTCGTCTTATATGTTCTGTGATTTCCCTCTCATTGTGTAAGTTGGATTTGGATTAAAATTTAGACTACTTTTTAGAAAAATTGGATTAAAATTTCTCCTCTCAGCTCAAAGGCCAAAAATTATAGAAGGCCCTTTTTTTGGGGTGAAGAAAAGTTTAAGGGGAGAGTGATGACTCTCACCACCAGTGTCAGGGCATATCCACAACCTCGAGCCTAAAGGACTTAGGCGTGGTACCTAATTGTCAGCTGCCACTGATATGGATTTACGTAAGAATTTATAAGTCTCGTACCAACGAAAACTGCTAGCAATAAGACTCGAATCTTGGTGGGGCGACACATAAAGCAGAGACCTTACCAATTGAGCCAACCAGCTATAGAAGGCCTTGTTTTCCAGTGGTGAAGGGAAAGGAGGCAAATTAAGGCTAAGATGCAGCCACGCCTGCATGTGGGAAATTAGGCAAAACGACCATGGAGATAGGTAAGGTGGACAATGAGTGCAAATCAAGGAGACACAGGAAACTGTACAAGCAAAGGGGACCGGGCATAAATAATACTAGTCAAGTCAGTATATCCATATATAGCTAGCCAAGCACTTTGGCATTTCTCTCATGCATTTATTGGGAAAATGTGGTCTTAACCACCACCAGCTCTACCCCAGGTAGCTGCACAGCGGAGGCGGAGGAGGGGGAGAAGGAGGGCCTGCCCTCGAGTCTCATGTCCTCTCTCTCTCTATCTCACTCACACGCCTCTTCCTTTGGATCTCATGATGATACAAACTTATATGGCTCCACTCCACTCATTCACTGCTATTCAATCATTCTTCTTGTTTCTTTTCTCTTTTCGAAAATCTTCGCAATGTACCCCTTGTAAATATCGATTTTTACAGAAATGTCGGCAACCTAATTACGGATATATCTATTGAGAATTTCGAAATCAATATCCATAATCGTTGACTATCGACAAAACTGATGGAAATGTACCTTGGAATTATGACCTTCTTCCGACTTGTTACATGGACTTGCAAGTATAAACGAGCCAATTTACTTTGCACAATAAAAAATTTCAACAATTGAGGGTTATTTTCGTGCATTTAAAACAAACAAAAAATGTGACAAATTTGACGGTAGGATAACACGTTTTAAAAGATTAGAGGCCTCAAAACCCAAAACCCTAAACATAGACTTTATTGTTCTCTTATTCTTGAGGACAATGGAGAAGACACGTAAATGAATTAGGATGCAATCTCAATCTGTGCATAATATTGTTTGTTGAATAAGAAGAGTATCCAAGATAACTCTAATGATCCCAAGAAGAAGAAAATAAAGCACACTCTTAAAGAAAGCTCACAAAACAAACTAATTAGCAAAGCTTTTCTTATTTAGCTCTAGGCTTTGTTTCTCCTTGGATGATATACAATGCTTGAGGACTTGGGTATTTATAGCAAACCAAATGAAAGCTACACCACACACTTACTTCACCTACAACATCCACCTACTTCACCTACAACCTCCACTTACTTCACCAACCTCACACACTTACTTCACCTACAACATCCACCTACTTCACCTACAATTGACATTGATTCTCAACATTGTTTAGGTATAAATGGAAATTTAACTTACTTGGCCAGTACTATTTTTATGTTTTTCGTTTTGCTCGGGACCAGTACTATTTTCTAACCGGGGCATTTTAGGCGTCGGTCTTTCATGCATGCCAACCCAAATTAGCTTAAACTATACGTTTGTTTAGTTTGTTTGAATCGGTGCTTAGAGTAATTGCTTTTTCATGCCTCCAATTTGGATTACTAAACGAATTGCAAAATCGATCTGCAATACGAAAGGCTATTACATGTCAGTACTATTACTTACTTTAAATCTTTAAATCAGAGAAGTAATCGCACATATTTGTTCAGGTATTAAATAAGGGATTTGTTATTAGCATTCCAAAATTCTTATTCTACACTCCAAACTTTCTATATTAGGAAAGAAAAATACACTTGTAAGGAGTGTAGAATGAGATTTTTAAAGTGCCAATAATACTTCCCTTAAATAAACGTATTTTTGTTGAGCGATCTAATATATGGTTTCTCATGTGAAATAAGTTATTTTATAATGTGTGACATACTTTTTTATTCTCTTATGTGTTAGTAAGCGCATGATATGTTGGAAATCAAAATGATCTTTAATATACTTTATGTACTCATTCATAATAAATAGACATACATATCATACATATTATGAAGTTACTGAGAAGATGAACTATGCTAACAAGTAACACTCGTCCTCAGTATTAGGACTTCACACTTCAGTAACTCTTAGTCTCAACCCTCCCATTTCACGTAGAACAATGGATACTTATCTAACTCATTCATGATCTACGTACACCTACTCTAATACCATGTTAAATGTAAATTTGTAGAAGTTAACGCATTTCACTCTTAATACTGTACACTTTAAAGGGACAACCAACAAAAATAAGATGGATGTCACTGCTTGCTCCGCATCCCCATATATACACACACACAGAGACATTTGTGAATTGTGTTTGGCATTTGACAAATAGTAATGAAAGAGAGGTAGCTCTCACTCTCTCAGCTGTGTATCAAGAAAATACAGAAAGAAAGATCCGACAGGCCACACGTATGCTGTGCTGGGGGTCATGCATGCATGTTGGATTGGAGATATTGAGAGAGAGAAAGATGAGCAGCTTCTGTAGCTGTCTCTTTTGGCTCAAACCCCCAGCAGGTTGTGCGTCCTTTTTGTTAGCCCCACTTTATAATTTGACATGCAAATAGAACTGGGATTGGGACTTTCCTGGTTGCTCTCGTTCTGTTTCGGATAAGGTCATGTCATTCTGCCATGCTCAGAAAACGAAACGACATCCGGCATGGGTCATTCGTGCTTTCTCCAGATATATATATATATATATATATAGCCTGTGGTTTTGGATGATAGTCATGTGGTACAAACAAGGATGGGGTTTTGCCACTTCCATCGATTTCCAATGTCGATATTTATACACCACATAAATTATGATGAGATTTCTTGAGATTTTGAGAGTATGTTTAACTATAACTAGTATTTAAATCCGCGCATTGTTATGAGATGTAAAACTCTATTAAACATGTTAAATATATTAAAATCTATTTACATTCATATTAGAATCTAAAAATGATTCAAGGTGTATTTGGAGATCACGAAATATAAATATCTTGAGTAAATATATAAAATCTTAAATGCATTTAGATACACATACCATTTGAACAAAAGGGTCAGGGCTCTTGGTATGCTACAACCAACATAATGTAAAGTAGCTAGGTACAAATATCATCCATATTTTTCTATCTACACATATCCCTGGTTGCTCATCCCTATACTTGCAACACAATAGCTATACAACTCCATCATCGCAAGTCCTCACATCATCTTTCATTGCATCCCTGAAAAGCAAAGTGATTCAAAAATGTATATGCCCAAAAGTTTAAGGTATTTACCATATGTTTCCTTCAGTCAATTGAAGAAATCTGACATTTTAGTAGATGGGGTTTGTACAAAAGAATAAAAATTCTTCCTTAGTTTTTCAAATTAGACACTAAATTCTTCAAGAAGCATAATAAGATAGTGTCCTTATATATTGACTATTTATGATTCAATGTTTAGTTCTCCACAATGCATAGTTAATATATGGTAATTACATTGAGATCAAAGAACCATCAATGTGAGAGAATTCTGTACAAAGATCTATTTATCAATTGCGCAAGCATGCTAAGCATAATTTTTGTTGTGCATTTCAGTTTAAATTTACATCATCTATGTACATTTCAGTTCACTACGTAATTTGCCAGTCTCAATTTTAGTTCACATATATTAAATTAGTTCACCTTCATATACACATTACAAGTCACACATATTTGACATTTCAGTTAATATTCGCATAAGTCACATTCACACATAAAATATATAATTACCTCAGGCAAGCAATTCACCCTCCACATAATATGCCCCTAATTCTTCTGCTTTTCTTTTACAAATATTGCAGCGCTTCTAAGAAGAAACATACCTAATAAGATGTAATAACTATCAAACTCATAGAAATATAAACCCACATTCCATTACGATGCTAATAAACTAAATACTCAAAAATTCTTTTTGACATTGCATCAGAAATCCCTTTATAAACCAGAAAAGCAAATCATACTTCAATTGCAGGAGAATAGAAATAAAAGAAAATCAAAATGTAAGACTACTTATAACAGGTTCAAGGATGTGATTCATCATATACTGTGACATCCCACGTCGTCAATGGGAGTGATCCTTATATGTATATTTTCATCCCTACCTAGGACGAGGCTTTTTGGGAGCTCACTGGCTTCGGGTTCCGTAGGAACTCCGAAGTTAAGCGAGTAGTGGGCTAGAGCAATCCCATGATAGGTGACCCACTGGGAAGTTGCTCGTGAGTTCCCAAAAACAAATCCGTGAGGGAATGATAAGCCCAAAGCAGACAATATCGTGCTACAGTGGTGGAGCAGGCCGGGGAAGTGATCCGCCTTGGGCCGGGATGTGACATATACTATCATTACAAAATAATATAGAAATGAATATATTCTTCAAGAATGAAAAAAAAAATACCATCATTAATGTTACATGCAGCTCCTTAGGAACATATCCTGCATCAACAGCAGCACGGGTAGCTCCAACTAAGCAAAGGAGAAGAAAGAAATGTTAGATTTATGTTATCCATACTGCAAAAAAAAAAAATGATTGAATTAGATTGAATCTGACCAATTTTGAATAAACTAAACAATTAAGTTAACCTCTTCTTCTCATATGGAGTAAATCTTGTCCGTTGTTTTGCTTCTGCGTACAACGCACTGTTTATTGTTTAGACACAAAAATAACATATTTAAAATCCTCAACACCATTACAAAAACTATATGCGCAATATTATTTACAGATAAAGGATAAAGATTTACTAACAGAACATTGGATTGTAATAAATTATCTTCGGGCATGAATCTTTACTTATTAAACAACACCAAATTTAGAAAATTAAGGAAATTCATACCAAAAACTTCAACTGTCACACATATAGCTATAAATTTTAAATCAAGTACATTTTCATCTTCTTGATGATGTTTTCAGTCAGCATACCATTTGTCCCCAAAACACTTTTGTGTTATAAACCTAGTTGTAATTTAATATTCCACTAAGAACAATATAATACACACAAAAGTACCCTCTCCTTCCCCTCTGCAAAGGAAGAAGACAACAAAGAGAGAAGATGAAAAAGAACCGATTTAAGTATCAGGTGTTACATAATTTACAAATGCTACCTCTCTCAACCGATGTCAAAATGTTCCCAATCAAGATCAATTGCAATTTTGACATAGTCATACTGTGATCAAATCGCTTCTAAGAAGCAACATACCTAATAAGATGTAATCTATTATATATAAAGAGAATGGAAAAGGTGAATAGTGATTTGGTGTCATCATGCTTTAACAAAAAATTTAGAAATAAAAAACTTCAAAGGCATTCCAAAATAATACATCAAATAAGGTAGGGGTATTTTCATCATTTTAACAGTATTTCTTTAATAATTTACTTTTTGGTGCTTTTTTTTTTAATTAGTACCTCACAATGAGCTAACAATAATGTGATTCAATTTCTTTATTTTTAAATACGTTCAAAACATCTTAAGAGGCGTATAATACCGGTTATAAAAAAAAGGTTTTTCGCACGTGGATAACAATGTGATTAAATAAGTAATCAAATGATTTTTTTTTTAACAAATGATATTATCTACACTAAGGGGGAGTGGGTGGGCTTAACATCACAATAAGATAGTAATAATGTGATTCAATCAGTTATTTATTAAATATTAATTTCTCTATTTTTAAACACGTTTAAAACATCTTAAGAGGCGTGTAATGCTGGTTATAAAAAAGGTATTTCGCACATGGATAATAATGTGATTAAATGAATTGTCAAATGATTTTTTTTTAAATAAACAATATTTTATACACTAAGGAGAAGGGGGTGGCCTTATCCTCACAATAGGCTAGCAATAATATGATTCAATCAATTGTTTATTAAATATTATTTTCTCTATTCTTAACGTAAATTCTATAGAGACCGATTTTATTATATGAATTCAGCTGCTTTAATTGGTTTACGAGGGATTTCTTCTAGCATGATCTAAAATTATTCATTTACTTCAAATATTTGACTTTTCTTTTGTCAATTTACGCACATAAATACATTTAAAACATATAAATTGTGAGTAGCACGCAGTGATTTAAAAAATGTCTTATGCACGCGCGTGAGCGCGTGCATGAAGGCTAGTAACTATAAAACTGAGAAAAATAACCCCAACTTCCTTTATGTTGGCAGTAAATTAAATACTCAAAAATTCTTTTTGACTTTGCACTGTAAACCCCTTTTGTTAGGAGAAAGCTTGGCTGCTGAAGAAATCAGCATCAGCTCTTGCTGTTAGCGCATCACGGGTGGACATATGTCCAAGTTGTGATTAAAAAATCAATTATTTGGACACATGTCCACCCATAATTCGCTAGCAGTAGGAGCTGCTGCTGATTTTTCAGCAACCAAGCTCTGTTCCTTTTGTAAACCAGAAAAGCAATAACCATATTTCTTAAAAAAAAAATACTTTATGCACCCAAATAATCAGGTTAACATATTATCCATTGCACTTTATGAAAACAAATAATTGCACTGGGCAATTATATCTTGAAGGCCAAAAATGCAAAATACCTATAGTTAAAAACTCAGAAAAAAGTGAGAAATCGATAATCCATTAAGGAAAACAACAAAGAAATCGATTGGGGTACCAGTGTCAAGCGGTCTCAGTTGCCTTGAAATAGGGGTAGCACCCGAGTTTCAATTTTCATGCCCTTAAAATTAAAAAAGGACATGTCTAATTCCGCAAATAGAAGCATTGTATATAAGAAGAATATACTAAATATAATGAGTTTCAGAAGCCCAACCGTGTGAGTAAAATCCTCATGCCAGGTTGCTCATGGATGACCTCCTAGTCCTTGGAGCAGTCTGGAGACTTGGCTTCCTGCTTTCAAGTTTAGAAGGGAAGTAAAAGGTTTAGAGAATAAGTGAAAAATAACTTGCATCTATATAACATTAAAATTATGTACACTTTTTTAAGTGACAATGACTTAGTTTCACAATTCTGATTTTCGAGTATTTTGGTACACGATTGGCACAGTTCTAAAATCTTGTATTATGATTTGAATTTCTGTTATGCATGCATATACTACCAAAGTAATATAGTAATTTAAAGAAAAGACACTTGCAGCCATGTTTCTAATTGCTGCATCTCTTGTGTTTTATTAAATTTTTTTTTTCTATAATCAAACGTACACACTTCAAAAACCAAAAAGAGAATGCTGTAAATGGGAAATTAGAAAGTCATATTGAAAACCACAGTCTAGGCACATTAATAATCTAACTAATGAATGTGATTCGAGAAACAAACCGTTGTTTAAGTGCAAGCGATGAGATCCCATCCTTGCATTGTTGTTTCCACATAGCACTCTATATAATCAATGGAGTGGCATTTTCGCCACTCCATTGTTCGTGAACAGTACACGAGAGTTTGGGTTTTAGTATAAAAATAATTTCTAAATTATTATGCACTCTTGTACCGATTCGATCTCCACTGATTTTCCTCTCACTTAACAACTAACTATTTTAACCCAATATCATTATTGCTCTACTAAAAAACCACCGAGGGCCATGCTCGATGTTACCACTTGCACCCTTCTATGGTCGAGCTTGAATTTAAGTTTGACCATTTTCATTTTGGATCTTACAATTCCATTTCATCCAATTACCATATGTAATGCATGGTTATACATAGGGATACGTAGGACTCAGTTATATACACGGGCGGAGCCACCCGCAAGGTTAAGGTGGGCAGTAGTTTAGAGAGGGTTTTTTTTTAAGTGTAGTGTATCTACACACTTATTTTTATTTCTCATACATTTCTCTCAGTTTTCGACCTTCAGATTGAATGAATTGATGACGATCAATGACAAAAAATTAATAAAGATGTGTGAATAGCACTATCTTTTTTCAAACTCATGCTTTAATGA
The DNA here is from genome assembly GCF_041283825.1 of Pyrus communis. Classification (NCBI taxonomy): domain Eukaryota; kingdom Viridiplantae; phylum Streptophyta; class Magnoliopsida; order Rosales; family Rosaceae; genus Pyrus; species Pyrus communis. Next base: position 7,968,776 of record NC_142580.1, on the reverse strand, counting down.
CTTATGTTAATGCATGTAGCCTATGTATAACCTATATAGCCCACTCAATTCCAATACAGGTTATTATTTCATGTATATTTAGTAGAGGATAGGTAATAAATAATACTTTTTATGCTACAAGTAATAAATTAGTTCTATCTTCCCTCCCCCTTCTATCCTATTCATTAAAGAAAAATACCATTTACCCTATGCGATTTAAACTCTGTACTTCTTACTCAAGAAAAGAAAAAGAATTTTCTTTTAGTTCACAATTAAATCTCTATCTCCGCAATTTTTTACTTTTCATTGCAATTTTCCAATGAATGCAACCTTTGATACATTCTTAATCGCTTTATTTACTTATTCTTGGTTTATTTAGCAGGTTAATTATATATATGGTCCTTGGTTAGGGTTATGATTTTAAGAATTGTTTATATTCTATTGTTGTTATTTTATATTGATTAAAAAATAAATATGTGATTTTATAGTACTAATTTCAACTAGCCAACGCAAGAAAAAAATTCTGACTCCACCATTGATTATAGATGACTCATTGTGGTTCATCAAAATCTCCACCCTCTTATAGTAGAATTCATTAATTGTGAACAAAATTTCTCCCTTTTAATATTTTGCTTAAATAATCCAAACAATTTTTTATTTTATTTTTTGATCAGGTGGTCCCTAAAATTGGAACTTTCAATCGATATAGTTTCTGAAATAGCAAGTCTATCAATTTGGTCTGTGGAAGTGAAACCAACAAATCAAATTGGTCAATTATGTATTAATGTGGCACATGAATGAGTTTTACCTATCCAATCATAACAGATCAAGTGGATTAATAATAAAATCCAAATTTTTATAAAAATTTAAAAACTAAAACTAACAAAACTAAAAATAAATAAATAAATAAATAAATCTTCTTCTTCAAGGTTCTTTCCGGGGTTTTATCTCCGTTGCTGATCAAAGAAGAAGGCTCTCAAGAGTCGCAAGATCAAAAGACCACGGTGTTCCTTTTTTCAGTTTTAGTTTAAACTCTTTATCTTAGTTTTTAACTATTTTCAAATAATTTTTTTATTACTAATCCACATAGCACCATATAATTGGATAGGTGAAATCCATTTATGTGCTAGCAGAAAATTTAACGAAAAGACCATATATTTTATTTCAAGCCTGTTCTAAAAATTCTCACCTAACACCACTTAGGCACTAGACGGCTATTCACCATCTCAATTAATGTCTAGAAGTTTGAAAATTAAGAAGGAGCGCCTAGACCTGCTGAGGTGCCCACCTAGACCGCCAAGCCCGCCTATACCCGCCTAGGTCGCGACTCACTTAGACAGAAAAGAAGATTACTTTCATTTCCGTTTTATTTTTTCATAAATTGTTAGAGAGTTATTGAATACTTGGATGAACACACATTATCTGCTTGTTCTCCATATTTTTCTTATGTTCCAATACTTCATAATGTATATGTCATTATATTGTGTAGTTTATGATGAAATTATATATATTCTAAGCATAAGCAAAAGTTTTACTTAAACTATCTAATCCGCTTAGGCGCTAGACCCCAGCCCATCATTCGATTAACGCCTAACTTCTTCTAAAACCTTGATTTCAAGAACCATTTTAATTGGAAGATCAAATTTTAAGGGCCGACGACAAAAACTTTTTGTTCTCATTTTGAAGACCCAAATTATTTGGGTTGTGTAAGGAAAGGAATCACGTTCACAATGGACTAAATATCGGCGCGTTATTTGGGACCAAAGTAAGGCCGCGGGAACAAGTTTTGGCCCAAACAAAATACAGTCGAAACCGAGAAGAAGGAAGTCCTGGCGACTCATCCACGGAGGGACTCACCAATAGTAGCTTGCACTCTTAGGCACACAGACTGCCCGATCCTCATCCAACGGTCACAACTCCACGATCCACGTCACGACTTCCATTTCCAAAATCTCTCTCCGAACCTAAGTTGGAAATGAATCGAAGAAAATAAGCGTGCTGGGAAGCCGCCGGTTTTGTCTCTCACATAATCTCAGAACTGTACAAGCAGAGCAGCTCAGCAAAGATTGGACAATAGTCCAGTCCTGAGTGGGACAACAATCCGAAATATATAGGTAGGATTAGATAGTGAGAGAGAGACAGTGAAGCAAGCTGAAGAGGCCGGGCCAAGATGATGCCGCCGGAGCTTCAGCCGCGGTTCTTCCGTCCGAACATCACCCCTTCGGCGAGCACTTCCTCCTTGGGCAACGGCTCCCCAAACCCTAGCTCCAGCCTCAACGACTCAATCTTCAACAATGGTGGCGGTCCTTCTAGATCTCTCAAGAACTCCCGATTCTCCCCCTCCTCCTTCGCCCACAACGCCCGAATCGCCGTTGCACTCTTCCCCTGCGCCGCCTTCCTCCTCGACCTCGGCGGTACACCGGTGATCGCAACCTTAACCTTAGGTCTCATGGTCTCCTACATCGTCGACGCCCTCAACTTCAAGTCCGGTGCCTTCTTCGGCGTCTGGTTCACCCTCGTCTTCTCCCAGATCGCCTTCTTCTTCAGCTCCTCCCTCCTCTCCACCTTCACCTCCTTTCCCCTAGCCGCCCTCGCCGCCTTCCTCTGCGCCGAGACCAATTTCCTCATCGGCGTCTGGGTCTCTCTCCAATTCAAGTGGATTCAAATCGAGAACCCTTCAATCGTTCTCGCGCTCGAGCGCCTCCTCTTCGCCTGCCTCCCATTCGCCGCCTCCTCCCTCTTCACCTGGGCTACCATCTCCGCCGTAGGTATGACCAACGCTTCGTACTACCTCATGTCCTTCTCTTGCCTCTTCTATTACCTCTACTCAATTCCCCGCATCTCCTCCTTCAAAACCAAGCAAGACTCCAAGTACCACGGCGGTGAGGTCCCCGACGACAACCTCATCCTCACGCCACTGGAGGGTTGCATCCACACTCTTTATCTCCTCTTCTTCCCTCTCCTCTTCCACATTGCCTCTCACTACAACGTCGTTTTCTCTTCTGCCGCTGCAGTTTCCGATCTATTTCTCCTCTTCTTCATTCCATTTCTCTTCCAGCTCTATGCCTCGACCCGGGGCGCGCTTTGGTGGGTCACGAAGAATCCGAACCAACTGCGCGGCATTCAGGTGATGAATGGAGCTGTTGCACTGGTGGTTGTGGTGATATGTTTGGAAATTAGAGTCGTTTTCCATTCGTTTGGGCGGTACATTCAGGTGCCCCCGCCGTTGAATTACCTTTTGGTGACCACTGCAATGCTCGGAGGTGCATCTGGAGCGGGTGCTTATGCGTTGGGCATGATATCTGATGCTTTCAGCTCCATGGCTTTCACTGCTTTGGCTGTTGTAGTTAGTGTTGCTGGAGCTATCGTTGTCGGGTTTCCTATATTGGTATGCAGTTACTTCCTTACATTTCTATCTTCATGTCTTTTATCAGCATACATGAATTCTGTTAGCTACAAAGTATAAAAGGAGTCTACCCTGTTGAAAATTGGTTTGCAGCAGACATGGTTAGACAAGACTGTAAATCACTGTAAGCCCTAAGAATGCTATTTATTAGGACGTTAGCTCTACTTTCTTTTTTTTTTTTTTTTTTTTTTACATAATTCTTTGTGCTGTTGTGATGTATGAGCTTACATCGTGCCTCGCTTCATATTTGGTTGGAGCATAAGTCACCAGTAGTGCATTGATGTAATCTATCATATTCAATTTTTGAACATTTCTGAAAATGAAGTGTTGGCCGGAGTGTTTCATTACTGTGTCAAAATGCTAGTTACCTTTGTGGTGGTGTAATCTTACAAACTCGAGGATAGTAATGTGTTGCAGACAAAATTCTCCAAACTGAACTTCATACTGTTGTGTGTGGTAAGCTTGTAATTGGATTCTGGAATAATGAGTTTCTCGCGTAATGACTGACTCTGAACTCTAATTTGAATGTTGACCTAGCAGTGATCATTGGTCGTCCTTTGTCTTGCAGTTCCTTCCACTGCCTTCAGTTGCCGGTTTCTATTTGGCTCGATTTTTCACAAAGAAGAGTGTTTCATCATATTTTGCTTTTGTTGTTCTTGGAAGCTTGATGGTGGCATGGTTTGTAATACATAATTTCTGGGATCTAAATATTTGGATGGCAGGAATGTCCCTGAAGTCCTTCTGCAAACTCGTAATTGTGAATGTTGTCTTGGCTATGTCTATTCCTGGTCTAGTACTACTTCCTTCAAAGCTTCACTTTTTGATGGAGATTGGGTTAATTGGCCATGCATTTCTCGTTTGCCACATTGAGAATCGATTTTTTAATTACTCTGGCATATACTTTTATGGTTTTGAGGAAGATGTAATGTACCCAAGCTACATGGTTATTGTGACAACATTTGTGGGTTTAGCTTTGGTGAAAAGACTATCTGTAGATCGTCGTATTGGTGGAAAGGCTGTTTGGGTTTTGACGTGCTTGTATTCAGCTAAGCTGGCTATGCTGCTTATTTCTTCCAAGTCTGTCATATGGGTGTCAGCTATTCTATTATTGGCTGTAACGCCACCATTGCTACTTTACAAGTACTAACTCTATTTTGCTTGATGTTTTGTGTTTACTCTGTAAAGTGTCTGCATTATTAATTCTTTGCTTGCTACAATTTTTAGGGATAAGTCAAGAACAGCCTCAAAAATGAAAGCTTGGCAAGCGTATGCACATGCAGGTGTGGTTTCCTTAGCAGTCTGGTTTTGCCGTGAAACAATCTTTGAAGCTCTACAGTGGTGGAATGGAAGACCCCCATCTGATGGCTTACTCTTGGGTTGCTGTATTGTTTTGACGGGCTTGGCTTGTGTACCAATTGTGGCTCTCCACTTCTCTCATGTCTTGGTATATCATACTCTATTTCTTGACCTCTCTTTCAGTATCTTTTGCACATAACCTGTTCGCATGGATATCGAAATCAAAGAAAAAGCATATAAATCTGATATTCTACCTAAGGTTTTGGGCTTCTATGTATTTTTCACTCTCCGTTCAGAATTTATTTCATAAGCCTTTCATGTGTGATTCATCACATTAATCATCCATATTGATTCTGCATATCTTCTCATAGTACTACTGATTGGAATAGGTACAGTGTTCTGTAGAAATCCAGAATTTTAAACTGAATTAAGGAAAACTGGATATTACTCTCCTAGTTAACAACTAATTAGAAAATCTTACTTTTCTTAATTAGTTGGTATTTTAATTGGGTGTGCTGATACCGTTATATGAAACCGATACTGAGCTGTTCATGAACTTTAAGCACTTAATGAAGAGAAATCAATCAGATTCTCAAACTTGGCCAAGTTTATGAATCTTTTTATTTAGCATTATCCAAGTTTATGAATCTTTTTATTTAGCATTATCTAATCAATTATGTTCATCGTGTTAAGTGATCATTTTCTACTTTTTTGTGCAGTCTGCCAAGAGATGCCTAGTGCTGGTGGTGGCAACTGGATTGCTGTTTATCCTTATGCAACCACCTATTCCAGTATCATGGACGTACCGGTCTGACCTAATTAAAGCTGCTCGTCAGACTTCTGATGACATCACCATATATGGATTTGTGGCACAAAAACCTTTGTGGCCGTCATGGCTTCTTATTATGGCAATCCTACTGACTCTAGCAGCTGTTACATCTGTCATACCTATTAAATACATGGTTGAGTTGAGAGTATTTTACTCCATAGCTATGGGTATTGCTCTAGGTGTCTACATATCTACCGAGTACTTCCTTCAGACAGCTTTTTTACATATCCTCATAGTTGTAACCATGGTCTCTGCCTCGGTGTTTGCGGTTTTCACCCATTTTCCATCTGCCTCGAGTACGAAGCTGCTTCCTTGGGTATTTGCTTTACTGGTAGCTCTCTTTCCTGTTACCTATCTTTTGGAGGGCCAAGTGAGAATTAAAAACATCCTCGGAGATAGTGGATTTGGAGACTTGGGTGAAGAAGAGAAGAAGCTCACTACTCTATTTGCTGTTGAGGGGGCAAGGACATCCCTTCTCGGTCTTTATGCAGCAATATTTATGCTAATAGCGCTGGAGATAAAGTTTGAGCTTGCGTCGTTAATGAGGGAAAAGGCTACTGAAAGGCCTGGAATCAGGCACAGTCAATCCGGTGAAAGCACCTCTACTAGCTTTGCTTCAAGAATGAGATTCATGCAACAGCGTAGGTCTGCAAGTGTCTCATCATTCACAATCAAGAAAATGGCTGCTGAGGGAGCTTGGATGCCAGCAGTTGGTAATGTTGCAACTGTGATGTGCTTTGCTATATGCCTCATCCTGAATGTCAATCTCACTGGCGGCTCAAATCGTGCGATATTCTTTCTGGCACCAATTTTGCTGCTTCTCAACCAGGACTCTGATTTTGTTGCCGGATTTGGGGACAAGCAAAGGTATTTCCCTGTTTCAGTAGTGATATCGGCCTACCTAGTCCTGACTGCCATCTACAGCATATGGGAAGATGTCTGGCATGGGAATGCGGGTTGGGGCTTGGAAATTGGCGGTCCAGATTGGTTCTTTGCTGTGAAGAATTTGGCCCTCCTCGTTCTTACATTCCCGAGCCATATCCTTTTCAACAGGTTTATGTGGAGTTTCACAAAACAGACAGACTCAATGCCGTTGATAACTATGCCCCTTAATCTGCCATCGATCATAATAACAGATGTGCTGAAGATTAGGATATTAGGGCTCTTGGGAATTGTTTATTCCCTGGTCCAGTATCTAATGTCTAGACAACAGTACATCTCAGGGTTAAAGTACATTTAGACAAACACATACTTGTGTACAATATGTTTTAGCAATTTTCAGATCAGGAGTGAAAGTTCAGGTTTGTTTCTCACTTCTTTCACTTTTTCTTACCTTTTCTTTGAGCATTTGCATGCCCTGAAATGCCTGAACTGTCGACCGCCTTTTGAATCATCACGACTTACGCCAAGACCTTTGAGTAGGAGTTAAACCTTCCGAGCAAATTGACGGCTCTGGTTGGTTAATTCCCGATTTGGCCATTCAGACAGTAACATGCATTTAGAATTACAAAATGATTGGGGATATTTGCCCCTACTTACCTGCTTGAGTAAACTGTGATACTTTGCACTGCCGACGCCAAGTTGTAAGAATTTGATGTATGATACCGTGCGATGGTTGTATAAATGTCAAGCTTGTGCATCAGCCCTTGTTTTTACGTTTGAGTAGTGACAGAGCTGTGAATGCTGGTGAATTGTTTCGTTTGGTTGCCCGGATGGGGTGAGAATGGATAACTCGTAAAATTCAAGGTATATTGTTTCTTAAGTTTTTACAACTCAAGGGTCAAGGGGCTCCTTGAATGAGAAAAAGTAAGTTACCTACCATACAAGCCAGTTCGTCCTTGTGCCTAAACAGACGCTGCCGTGTCTTTGCCGGAACGGAACTTCACCTTGATAGCTGTGCTCGAGGAACAGAAGCTGGCTCCATCCACCGCTGAAGATCGAATCATAGGGGTTCTCAGAAGTGAGCGGAAATGTCAGTTTCTTGGGTTTTCTGGTTTGATATGGCGGATGTCTCGGGTTAAGATTCAGAACCCTTGCCCTTAAACCTCTAAATGCTAAGAGACTCTAATACCATGCACTGTAACTGAACCGTCGCATGAAGTGTGTGGATGTAAAAAAAAACAGGCTCATAAAAACAGAGCAAAATGGGCAACAAAAATTCCCAAATTTCATTAATCAAAGATCGAGATTACACCAAGAATAACACATTTTATAAGTTAGGTGTGCAATCACAACCCCCGTCTAACAATTTTTACATAGCTCTCAACCGAATGTTGAGCGTTCCCTTGCGTCCAAACGCTGATACTGACACTCCGAAATGTCAATTTGCACTCTTCTACCCTGTCAGGAAAAAATTACCATGGAGAATGAAGAGGGAGGAGAGATTTCCTTTCCTTATATGGTTTATCACTAAACTGATGCACACATTCATCAGAGTCGAATTTGTAATTTGAAGGTTATATTACAGACGCCAATGTATAATTATGTGTGCATCAAGAGCGATCCAATTAGGAACTTGATTTGCACGTCCCTTGATGAGCTACTCCCACTCCGATGATGAGCCTGAAAAAGAAAAATTTTAAAACATGATCGGCATAGAGTTAAGCTGAAATGGAAAACAAAAGGCAGATCAGATGTGGATTTATAATCTAACGGTTGTAATTAGCCCATCCTACTCTTTGACGACCTAAACCGTTTGATTTCATAGAGGCTACCGTTGCCGGAAAATGTAGGGTTTTCGTTTTCATGCAGAGATTTTCTTCTATCTACAGCCATTAATCTCAAAAGTTCACCACAGCGAGGTCTGCAATTGCAAACAGAATATTAAGAAGATCAAACAAGCATACATTCCAACTGATACCATGTCATTCTTACTTTCAAGCTTTTCTTTGACTCTAAAAGTTTATCGATTTTAGGGTGAGGGATGTGTTGGAGTTCGGAACTTGGAAGCAAGATTTATGAGGAGGAGGAGGAGGCGGAGGCGGAGGCGGAGGAGGAAGTACTGAGGCTGGAGAGAACTGCAGGGGTTAATGGCAAGTTATAAATCAGAAGTGGTTTAGCATTTATAGACAATTTCGTGGCAGTGGTTATGGCGAGATAAATTATTTAACTGCATGAAATAGCTCAGTTGGTCAAAAGTATCCGGTCTCTGAACAAATATTGAATTTTTGTTTAATCTTCTCTAATATTGCTGGTACAAAAAAAAGAGTATAATATTATTTAACACATAAATTGACACTCTCTAAAACAAGAAAGATCACATACAATATCGCTTAGCAGCAGACCTATTAATTTTATATTATTATAAACTAAGAGTTCGTTTGGAAGTGTTTTTAAATTGATCTAAAGAAGGATTAGAGAAAATAATTTTGGATTGCAAAAAACACCTAAAAATGCTTCTTGCAAGAAGCCTCAATTACGTGATTTTGTAGGAAGTACTTCAAGTGTTTTTCCATAATTTATTTGCATTCTTACTAAGGATTGGTTCAAAAACGTTTTCATCAAAACCATTTTAAGTCATTTTAAAAATATTTTCAAACAAGTCCTAACCCATCCATGTATGATTAAAATCAACCTATTTGTCACAAATCTCATCTAAAGTAATATTTCATCGGGGATATATGATTAATTGCAGGGGTAATTTCCAAAGAGATGAGAGGTGCTGAATTGTTTGACAATTTAAGTCATATTTTGCCACAAAATTTTTGCAAAGTATATGGTGTCGTTTTTCTACCTTGGAGAGAATCATTTCGTATTATTTGGATTTGAGAACACCAACATGCACATGTCCTGGTTTTTTGGCATGAAAATAAAAGTGTGAAAAACATCAATTTGAGAACAGTAGGACTAATTTCCTGACTTTTTTATTTTTTATTTTTTATTTATGTTTAAATCCAAGCCTAAGGTGTACACACTCCGGAGAGTAGAATTAATTTCTAGTAGGACTTGGAAAAGCTAAAGACATTTCAACTCGCCTCTGAAGTAGTTAAATGACACAAGTCTTCCTAAAACTTTTAACTAGAGAATTATCCGTGTTTTTGCAAAGTTTATGTCTCAAATTCAAGATCATAGAGCAAACCTGACTTAGATTTGTACCACCAATCCACTAGACCACTTGTTGTTTAAATGACTAAAACTTTGATTAAATACTCTAGTATTTATCACACAAGGCTTCAGATAAACTTTTTAAAAGATTTGTTTTTTTGGCGGCCAAACCACGACGGGTTAGCCGTCGAGAAGGGTGCCATGCTCTTCGTATTGTCAAGAAGTATGATTTTTGTTTTTGAATCACTCGATTTTGTTGAGTATTGAAGAAGTTATAAACATTTAAAGTTTACCTAGTTTCCGGCGAGTTTTCCAGTTTTCTCGCGGACCAATCACCTTTCAGGCTATTTTTCGGCCATCCCCGGAAATCATTGGGCCTCCAAATAGGAATAATCTTTTTCTACACTTTCCTATCTTCATTTTGATATATTATGGGTCAAATTTAGTTAAGAAACGATTGAGTTACGAAGCTTTGAAAATTGTCCAAACTTTCAGCTAAGAGCTCTAGGATACTTAATGAAGTTTTTAACGGAAAGAGCAAAATAATGAATGATGGATAATCTCATGGATTATTTCTATTAATTTTCAATCTTAGTAACCAAAGTAAAGTGTTATGCAAATCTGACTATTTTGGCTAAAAAGTTTTTTTTTTGAATTATTCAAATAACGATAAAGAGAGTAAATCATTCAAGTAAAATAACATTTCTGAGGCCCAATGGTCTTTAGTGTGCAAGCCCACTCTGGTCCGTCGCCGCTGAAAGTAAGTCACCTTGCCTCCTCTCCACCACACGCGTCCACTTTGTAAGTCCTCACCGCAAAATCCAGCTACCAACGACAATGGCTTCACTGCCCAAATCCACCACCGTCGTCCCAATCCTCATTCTCCTCGCCGCCTCTCTCTGCCTCGCACTGCCGTCATCAAAAGACCCAGTTCCCGCCGCGTGGCCCCACCAATTCCACTCCATACTGATGATGAACTACACCGGAACCCTCGAGCTGATCGACCTCTGGTACGACTGGCCCAACGGCCGGAACTTCAACATCATACGGCACCAGCTGGGATCGGTCACCTACGACCTCGAGTGGAACAACGGCACCTCCTTTGTCTACACATTGGACTCCGCCCGAGAGTGCAAAACCGTCCACCTTGAAGTGGGCATTCTCCGACCCGATTGGCTCGACGGAGCCAGGTATGTGGGTCGGCGCCTCGTGGACGGTGGTTTCTTGTGCGATGTTTGGGAGAAGGCCGACTTCATAACGTACTATGAGGACGTTGATACCAATCGGCCTGTCCATTGGGTTTTCTACACAGGTACCAACTGATTGATTAATTAATTAATTAATTGTTTTCTTATTCAACTGATTTGTTTCACTCCCAGTTTTATGTTCTGCACTTATTTTATATTTGTATCTCGTAGTTCTTCTTTTAATTTATTTAATTTGACGATTAAAAATTCTTTTGACCTTAGAAGTGCCTCACTCGTTATCAAATCTTCTGCATTTAAAATTCTTTTAGCCTCTCTTACCGATCTTATTTGTTGAGACCTCGCTATTCATTTAAACTACACGTAACAGTATAAAGATAAAATAAGTTAAATAACACTGTCAATCAAGTAGATAGGTTATAGAGAGTCTACAACGGGTTTTATTATAGAAGATTTGAACTCGCTTCTCAGTTGATTTTGATTGGGAGTTGTGATTAGACCCCCAAAATAAATATTAGTACTCGAAAATAGTCATCTTTATTATGTTAAAATAGTCATCGCGTACTCACCTTTTTTATCGTTTTTGTTGGTATGAGTGCATAAAGACTATTTTGAACTGTCGATAACATCTCGAGTATTAATTGTGATGATTATGAGAAAGGAATAATGTTGCAGGGAGGGAGGCGCATGTGATGACATTTGAGGTTGGGGCAGTGCTCGAGGATGCAAAATGGCAAGCCCCTATGTACTGCTTTGATAACAAGAAAACTGATACCGTCCCAGAAGCAGAAGCAGAAGCAGAAGCAGAGTATTCCATCACCGGTGCTTCTATGGATGGAGGATTTCTGAAAGGTTCAAATCTATTGGGATTCAGTTTATAGTGATGTTCAGGGTTTATGTTTTCTTTCTTTTTGGTTTTTGTACTCAACTTTTATGTACAAGAATAAATGATTTTATGGTTAACAATCTCGAAATCTTATATCTTTCTGATGTAGTCAAGTTCGAATCCCATCTATCTTTAACAGGGCCAGCTTTCAAGGTGTTAGTGGAGTACGGTTGGTAGAATAACGATCATGGTTTGAACTCTAAACTTGGACATCAACTGCTCAACTCCGTGCGAGGTTTTGCGAGTCTTGAGTTAACCGTTGTGTGATGACGCGGTTCATCTAGCAGAACTTTCCTTCTTTCCTCTCTAATACATAAATGGGGTCACTTGAGGTTGCGGACTAGGAAGGGAGAGTTTATTATCGATAGAGAAAAAAATACGGTATGCGAAAAAAGTGCTCAAATGCGCAACACATAATGAATTTTGGTGAGATTTCTAACAGTCGTGAACGAGTTGAGTTATGGTTGATTAATTAAACAGGTTGAGTAAGGGTTTATTTGGTAAACCCGAACACGGCCCGCTAACTCGTTCGCACTGCTTGAGTTGTATGCGTTGCAATATTTGACACAATTTTATTGGTGAACAATGCCAATAATTTTGACCAAACCGAGATTCTGTCCCAAGGCATTACTACCAACGGCCGTATTAATTTACTAGTTGGTCAGTATTGGTGAGCTTTTGTTTTTTGTTTGTTTTTTTCTTTTTTTTCCCTGTTTTGATCAATGTGAGTGTTTTTCATTTTTGTTATTTTGTCATTTTTGTATTATATAATTACTTTACTCTTTTGACAAATGATATGATAACTAAACTAAATTCATTGAAATTAATAGGAGCTGTGTTCGAATTTGGGTGCAAATGGTGGACTATAATGTCTTAACCAACTCAGCTAAACACTCTTGTACTCTACTCTTTTTTTTTTTTTTTCTTCACACGAGAATTACACAAACAATACCTAAACTAATAAGGGTGTACGCAAATACCACCAGTATAAGAAATAAAAAATTTTGCCAATTTACTATCCAAAGGTGAAACTAATGTTTTAGGTCAAAACGTATCATGTGCAACATTTGTTTTCTACTTCCTCAGAGACAAGTTGTATCAACGAAATCCTTACCCAAACTTGTCTAGAATTACGGGTTTTGGTTGGTGAAAGTATCAAAATGAAAAATGCTCAAGCACACAACACTAGATGAATTTATGAAATTTCTTAGGAAGGTCATACACATAGGTAGCACGTCTTAAGATTATTTTATTTTGTAGTATTTGCACACACCCTCACTTGTAGAGGTTGTGTTGGTGCTACTCCATTTTTACTACCAAGAGTTCTTTTTGATTGATTAGCACATGTTGATATTTTAAAGAATCAATAACAGTCGTATTAAAATATTTTATTTAGAATGTGGGTTAATTGGCTGAAAATCCATTGAATTTGTTGTGCGCATGTACAGGATAAAACAGTCTGTAAATAATATTAAAGGAGTAATGCAAGAGATATCAAATGTCTTGATTAAATTTTGTAAACTAAATAACATGAAAGTTAATTATTGAATCATTACTTAATTATGATTAACATGCTTTTAAAAAAAAATAATAATAATAATTAACGTGTTTATTTTTTATTTATATCACATTATTAATTTATAAATTTAATATTCAAATATAATCTCCTTACCGTGTACTAAATATTAAAAAAGAGCTTCCATTCCTGTGTGTCCGCCTTCAAGCTCTGAGCCCACTGCCCACCCACCACACTCCTGAAACTTCCCAAACCAAAACCAGGAAACCCCTGCGTGGACTCGACTCCCCCCAAGTCTCCGTCTTCCTCAACCCCTACCTTCCTTCCCCCATCTAATCGCACGATCGCCATCGCAATTCAATAGCTCATCCGCAAACGCAACGCGAGGTATGTCAGAATCTACACTCCCAATTCCACCTCTAAATTTTCAACCTTTACTTGATTTTTCCCAATTGAAAAACCCTAGAAATTTATGGGTTTTCACTGTAATTCTTCAAATCTTTTATAAAATGTTAGTAATGTAAGTATATGATTAGTTTTTCAGCTGGGTCTGTAAGTCTTGATCATGGTAATTGTCAAAAATTGATTCTTTGTCCTTTTATGTTATGTAATTCACACTGGGGTGCATATGCATATGGGTTATTGTGGAAGAGTCTCAATTGGGGCTCTCATCACAAAGCATCGGGTTTTGTCTTCAGGAACTCAAATTTTGACTTTTTTGTATTATTGGTGGAAATTCAGAGATGGGTGCTCTTTGCTGCTGTCCTTGTGGTGAGGAATTCGAAGAATACGCGCTTCCGAGCAATTCAATTTATAGGCATTGCTTGTGCCTGAGATACTTCTTCCACCAGCTATTCACTGGGGTATGTATAGAAGCCATGATGAACTCAATATTTTGTCGGTTCTTCCGTTCAGGAACCCTCTTAGTCCAACGCTAGGAAATTTATGTAGTTTTCTATCACCAGATGCATTTGGTTATATCAATGTTTTAGATTTATTGTCTGAAAAAGAACGGGCAGTGGACCATAAATTGGCATGTCAATTGGAAACTGAGAAGCCTGATGCAACTAAACAAATCCGTCTACATTACTTCTAAAAATTTGTAATGTTAATGATGGCTACAAAGTAAACTGTTTGAAATCATCTATCAATTTTAATTTTGGGGCAACATACTTGAACAGAAAGACATTTTCAAAGTTATTGTTAAATGAAAATGTTCTTTCCAAAATGCGTAGCTATTATGAAGGTAATCCCAATAAGATCCATGGGTTTGATTCACTTTAGTTTCATAATTCTCATTTGTTCGCATTTCCCCATGTTCATGCAGTATAGTGCACCTTTTCAAAGGCTTGATGGACGACCACCTTCATTACCTATTCAAGGAGCCACTTTGGCATCAACTGGAGTAGGCACAACACTACAAAATAATCCCTTGAATGATACTCAGCTCTCAGTTTCCAGGCCAACCCCCTTCGATGTTGATCAGAGATACTCGCGTTTGCAGCGTGATGGCTTGGTCTCTAGGCGTGAGAAGTCAATGACTCATTTGCAAGAAGATATGCAACAACTGAGAAGAGGCAGTTCTGGTACTGAATCCCTGGGTTTTGGAAAGAAATGGAATGGAGATGATACTGAAGAAGATTGTAAGTTTGGCCAATTGGAGACCTCGGAAAAGGCTTTGGCAACAAAACTTGCATATGGACTAACTTACGTGCAACCATCTTCTGAAGATGAAGATGTCTGCCCTACATGTCTGGATGGTAAGTTAAATGCGCACATGTCACAGTAGCTAATAACCAATGGGCTTTGCTAGAATATGGTTTAAGATATTAATTGTCCGGTGATAATATATATTGTTGTTGCGAACTAGCGTCTTTCTTCATTGGTTCTTTGGTGTGCTGCTAATACTTAATAGTTGATGTATTTTCTTGCAGAATACAATTCGGAAAATCCAAAAATCACAACGAGATGTTCTCATCATTTTCACCTCGGCTGTATTTATGAATGGTTGGAGAGAAGCGAAAGCTGTCCAATTTGTGGCAAGGTAAGCTGGAACATGAAATTTACTTTGTAGATCAAAATATTATCGCTTATTAGTTGCCCTACCCTTGGAATTTTGCTTGGTGTTGTTTTGCAGCAGTTGTTAGATTATCTAAATCAAGAGTCAACTTACCAAGTAGTTCATACTTTTAACTGTTAGTTTCTGGAATTTCAGGAGATGGAGTTCTGCGAAAGCCCTTAACTTTTCTGTCTGATGGCAAAGCAATATAACAAATATATATATGTGGAGCGCGGCTACGGGTTTCTGTAAATAAAAAGTTGTCTTGTTTCTAAAGGGTTCCGGAGAGGGAAGCAATTGTTCATTTTGTGTCACCAGTTGTAACTTCGTGTTTCTCGATGCTTCGTGTTTGATTACTTCATCTTATTTCTTGTATAGATCTCCACAGATCTGTGTGGAACCATGTTTAATGATTGTAAAAATAATTGTTATGGAAACGTTCCGAAAGGGCTCCCACCATCCTATTCTTTCTTGTTTGTACCGCTTCTGATGAAAACATCTCTCCCCGAAAATAATCGTCACGAAAACGTTCCGAAAGGGCTCCCACCATCCTATTCTTTCAAGGCAATTTTTACATTGCTAATCACAAACTGTATTTCTTGTTTGCATAACGCTTGGTTACAAGTAAATTTGAGCTTATTTTTCTCTCTTTTCTACTAAAATGCTGCAAAATGAAAAGGTTGGAATATCATAGGAAGATGGCATATCATGCTAACCACTGAGGGGTTGTTCTTTTATGTTGGTTAGAGCCTGCTTCTCCTTCTTAACCCCTTGCTCCGTCCTGTACTTGTAGCGATGTGCGCAATACAGAAAAACGCCGAAATTGATGAGACTCAAAACTGTCAGCAGCCAGTAGAAGTAATCAAACCTTCCTGTGTTGATATTCTGGGACAGCCAAGACGGCTTCTCTGAGCTTCTGGTGACAGATTTGATGATGCTGTTCAATATACTGGCTGCAAAGCAACCTAAACCGCCGGCAAGAGCAGCGTAGGCAGATCCGATACTCTTCATTGCATCTGGGGCTTCCTCGTACAGGAACTCTAGTAATCCCACTATGCAAAACACCTCAGCTATTCCGATAAGGCAGTACTGGATAAGCAACCAGAATGCACTTAGATTTGGCATTGCAGATAAGAAACTACTTTCGTATCCGTGCTCTATAGCATAATTTCTCCGGTACATTTCGAATATAGCAGCCCACGCCACTGACAGGATTGAAACTGCCAGACCTATCCCCATCCTCTGAAGCTGCGAAGCACCGTGAGGATGGCCGGTGATGCGCCTGGACAGCGGGACAAATGTAGAGTAGTAGAGGGACAATATGAGAAAGATACTGAGGCCAGGAAACACTGGCATGCATGTTACAGGGAGTTTCAGTTTGCCCATATGGGTGTTTAAAGTGAATGCCTGCTGCACTGAGAGGGTGAGATATTCTGTCAAAACTACACTCAGCATTATTGTGCATGCCGGGATCGGAATAAGTTTCAACAAGATCTTGACTTCCTCTACTTGTGTCACAGTGCATAGCCTCCAGGGACTCGGGTCTACGCCATCTTCCTTCAACTGCAGAGCTGCTTTGTCCAAACATCTGTAACACGAAAAACATCAGATATTCTAGAATCGAAGAGAAAGACCGATAAATAGGATTATTACAAAGAAAAAAGTAGATGAAAAGATACCTAAAATCGTTGGTGTGAGCTATCTTTCCACTACCCTTTACGGCAGATTGTTTTCCAGGAACCTCATACAAGCCTATCAACTCACTGCTGGAAAATTCTGCGTTCCTCTTCTTGTAGGCAGCAACCAAAACTTGAGCAACGCGCGTTAAAGGGCTGCCTCCTGGCAGTCTATGCCGGTATAGAGGGGTGCCTAGAAAGAAGACCATGTTTGATATGCCCATTGCCAATGCCAGTGACCCAAAGGCGAATCCCCAACCAAGTTTCATTTGGACATAAACTACTGCAGTGAAGGCGATAATTGCCCCAATGGTGACAGAGAGATAAAAGAAGTTGAAAAACCTATCCAGGTGAGACTTGTAATCTCTACTTCTTTCGTCGAACTGGTCTGCCCCGAAAGAAGAAACGCACGGCCGTATGCCAGCAGCTCCGAATCCAGTTATGTATAGAACCGTGTAGAGGTAGAGCATCTGCCACGGTTTTGCAGGCTCACAATTGCCCAAAAGGAGGGCTAGCTCGCTGCATTGATCTTGGTTTGGCACCAAATTGTGCACCGTTGCACATAAGGTTATTCCTGTCAAACCCTTCCACGAAAATACAGAAAGCAAAAATGTAGAAATATCAGCTCACCTATAAGCTTGTGATCGGAAAACTAATTAGTTTTTGGTTAAACATTTCCAGTGTTTGAGTATATGTATACCTACCACAAGATAGATAGTTGTAAAGATTGCTATTGTCCAATATCGACCAAGATATGCATCAGCTAGAAAACCGCCGAGGACAGATGAAGCTTGTGAAATCCCAAGAAAATTGTTAACTGCATTTGATGAACTGCTGAAGGGTCTATGCATAACATAAAACATGAAGGCCACCATGTTAACCGAGAGACCGAAATACGCCATTCTCTCAGCCATTTCATTTCCTGGACAAATTAAAAGTAAACTTCACGACTAACCTAATCACATTTCATTACATGAAGAGCTGCATAGAAACCAAATTGAAAAATACACTACACAATACGCAGCGCTTACCAAAAATGAAGAAGGCAGCAAACCAACCGCCGGTTTTCGAAAGATCAGCAATAGGTTTTCCATGGATGTTAACAGGTGTGGTTCCTCCAGTATAACCCCGTCCGAAAGCCGTCCGCCTGTCATCGGATTCAATGAAGTACAGTCCAAGCTTCTTTCTCTGGTTTGAGTCTGGATTTCCATCTAAACAAGCTGGTGTCATCACCCCTCCTTCAGGGGACTTGATTTCTCCGGTTCCCATTGTTTTAACTCCCTACAGAAATCCCACAAAACCACAAGATTTATATGGAACTTTAAACACAACTAAAAATGAAATATTACCTGATAAAATAAATCTTAAACAAAAATGACTATTCCTTCGAACCTAATTACTATAGTTTCTAGTGAATTGGATCACATCGTCAAATAGGGAGAGATTTTTGGGTGTCGCCTGTTGTGTACAACCATTTTTGTCTATCTAGTCAAATGCGACGAGAGAGAAACGCACATGATTGTATAAAACTAGTGCTATGACAAATTTGCTACGTACAGAGGGGTGACATGTGAATATGTGGAATCTATTGTCTCCAAAAGAACAAATAGAACAAACAAGTGAAACAAAGGAACAAACAAACTCCTGTTCGAAAGAAACAAAAGGAACAAGCATACTCCTGTCCAAAATATATAATTAAAAGAAAATTAAAACAAACAAAGAACACCTACGTACAAGTAAGAATCCTACACATAAACTGAGTTTATTCCTCACCGTTAAGTTGCTAAGTGAAGAGATGAGTAGAACAGTATCCTGCCGTTTATGCAGACGTGAAGAACATTCTGAAAGAATGAAGCTTTAAGCCAAGTTGATAGAAGGGAATTAATCTTTTTGAGAGGTTGGTTGGCGACTGATATGATTTCAAAGACAATATTAAAGGAGATCCAACCAACTCGCGAAGAAGTGGATCCCAAGGCAATAAATGGTACCAAAGAAAAATTAACCATAAATAAATAAATGGCCAACTGTGGTGGAGGTTGGGTGTGCAGAAAGAGCCATACTTGCTGCTGAATGATGAAACGCCGCCGTACAGTTTCATTTGTCGGAATTTGATCACCGCACCGCATAACTTTGAGCATGCAGATATGGGTGGGAATTGATATCCTTCGGAGGTTTTGATGTTACATAGTTGAATGGCATATGCTTAGCTGTGTTTAGTTACTTTTTTGAGTGTAGTATTTTGGATGTAGATGCCAAAATGATGGTGTTTAAATCTGTCAGACGTTTTTATGTATTTTTTACTAAGGAAGTGTTATTGGCACTCCAAAAATCTCATTCTACACTCCTCGCAAGTGTATTTTTCTTTCCTAATATAGAAAGTTTGGAGTGTTGAATGAGATTTTTAGAATGCTAACAACAATTCCCTTTTACTGTTGTAATTATAGTAGCTTTTGTTTCAAGTGAGTCATTATTGTATTTTTTTGGTGGGATCAAACGGATTTAAGACTGTCCATGTTGTTGGTCAAGTGTCAATTCAATCCAACCAAGTCTATCGATGATGACATTGAGGAAGAAAGAAAGAAATGGAGGGGGATGGAAGTTGGACGATGGGTTTGACAAGTTCATGTGCATCTTTCACTAACAAGTGCGGTCCATTAACAAAGAGAATAAAAATTGTGGGATGCGATGAATCATTGATTTTGCAAGCACCAAATATATAAAATTGAGTGAAATAATTCGGTGTGACATCAACTAATTTTTTTTAACTCCAATAATGGTGGGGTGTATTTCGTTTTTTGCTTTTATTGTCATGTAATGAAAGAAATATAAAAAAAAATAATTATACAGTAGAATCTCTCATTCGTTAAAGAAACATATAGGAGTTAAAATCTATATAGATATTTTGGGAAGAATGAAGAATGTGATTTTGGGTTAAGTGATTAAATATTGGGGCCTCGTTTGGCAGCTCGGACTGTACTGACTATTTCTGTCGGATAGGATAAATAGCCACCGGATAGTACTGACTAAATTAGTCGGGTGTTTGGTGCAGTATTGGACTAGTGACCGTATTATTTATACTATGTTTGGTATTATACTAGATAGGAGGAATCAAACTTAAAAAAAAAAAAAATTTAAAAGTGAAATCATTTTTTTGTTCCTAGATCTCTCTGCACCCACCAAACACCCTCCCTCTCTCTCCCTTCTTCTTCCCCGATTGCAGAAGAATCCCAAATAATTGTTCCCCAGCTCTCTCCGCCACACCCCCCAAACTCCCTCCCTTTCTCTCCCATATTCTTCTTCCCCGACTAAATAATTCAGGCGTTTTGGTTGGTTTTATTAAGCGGGTGTATACCGTGTTATCCTATCCGACCGGTTAAATTAATCTGGCGCTTATTTAGTATGGGTGAACGCCAAACACCCGAGTCCGTATAATTAATCATATCCGATCCTTTATCCGATCTGCCAAACAAGGCCTGGGTAGTGTTATCAACATATCTATTTTTACTTTTCACACATTTTTTTCAATTTTCGACTATCGAATCGAATAAATTGAACAAGAATAACTGACAAAAATTAACAAAATTATATAAAAAGTAAAAAAAACAATGTATAAATAACTCCACCCTTAAATATAAGGATTTGGATCCTCTCCTGAGCTAATGGAGAAGATCATCATGACCAATCATCGTGGACCGTTGGATTTTTATCCAACGGCTACAAACATGAGGTCCCTTTAAAGTTATAATGATTGTAGCCGTTGGATAAAAATCCAACGGTCCATGATGATTGGTCAGGAGGATCCTCTCCATTAGCCTATGATGATTGATCAGAAGGATCCTCTCCATTAGCTCAGGAGAGGATCCAAATCCTAAATATATAGACGAAGACAGAGCTATAAAGCATACTGGACCAATTACACAGGCTCCAAGGGCCATCAAAGGGAAGATTCTCGCACACAACCTGCCACTCAAGCAGTAAATGAAGCCACATCAAAGCATGAAAACAACAATAAGTAAAACAGGGGGTAATAAGAGACAACGGAAAAAATAAATATGGAATATGGAAGAAGAAAAATGATGTATATTTTTAGTTATCAAATTAAATAAAAAAACAACAAGCAAAAATAGATAGAAGAGTGTGTGAGAAGAAAAATAATGTGTATTTATTATTTTCCAAAAAATAAAAAAACTCTACCAAAAACTAAAAAAACCTGTCAAATGGGCAAACACTATTCATGTGCGATGGAGTTTACAAAGTTGCATTCTCCAATAGAAGTCCTTATACAATTGTCACATCCCTGGTCCGGCCCCCATCACATTCTGAACTCGACTCCACCGATCACGCCCTTACGATTTTGTTTTCGGGAACTCAGATGAAAACTTCTCAATGGATCACCCATCATGCGATTGATCTCACGCGAACTCGCTTAACGTCGGAGTTTCTACGCAACCCGAAGCCAGTGAGCTCCCAAAAAGTCTCGTGTTAGGTAGAGATGAGAATATACATATAAGACTTACATGATCCACTCTCCTGAACGTTGTGGGATGTTACACAATCCTCCAAAAAAAAAAAATTTTAGATTCAATTATTTGTTTCTGAAACTAACGAGTATTAAGTATTTTAACTACATTCACTAATTTTTTTTACAATAAATAGTTGGATTGAACAAGAATATTAAACATGGCCTGAATTTTGAGATAGTTGAACTTGAGAGTAGTACATTAAAAGTTGTCCAGGCACCATGTCCTATAAATTTTAAATTAATTAGTTGTGGATTATTCTAGTGGTTAGAGTATTGATCTTTAATCCACTACTTCTTGGATTCAAACTTGGTAGGGGTGGACACTTAGTGGGTTTACCGACCAATTCAACCAACTCAACCGAAATTGGTTTGGTTGTAGCATGCCTTAGAAAGATTTGGGTGGGTTGGCTTGCCCATTTTTTGGGTGGAAATGGGCTTCAATTGTGGCTGAGCGTATTGGGTTGGCTAAACTCGTTGAAGTCCAACCTGACCAAGCCATGCAATGCCCACCTAAAAATCTTTTATTTTTCTTTAGTTTAGAGTATCGCTTTGCAATAAGGATGGGTTTGAAAAACTGAAATTTGAAAAAAAAAAAAAAAAAAAAAAAAAAAACTAGGCAGAAAATAAAGCCGAAGCTAATAAAAGCGAACCAAAAAAAAAAAACCAAACTGAAATCTATCGGTTCAGTTTCGAATTTAGTAGCTCAGAAACCAAACTGAAATCTGTTGGTTTGGTTTTAGATTTAGGGGTTCAAAAACCGAACCTAACCGAAGTATTTCAAAACATTTTGAAACCTAATAATCATTAATAAGAAAACTAATGAAAAATGCTTGAAAACTTTGAGTTTTAACGATGAAGACAAAATAAATAATAAAGTAAATAGTACTATGATTGACTTTTTAATGTAAAAATATAATTTTTCGTTAAAGTTTTTTAATATATCTATACCATGAAACGGCGTCGTATACCTAAATCCCCTTATCCCCCTTCAGACTTTGGTAACCCTAATCTACGCCCCTCTCCTTCCCAACCTCCGCGAATTCCTCTCTTTCACTCTCAGAGCACTCCTCTCAGCCTTCGTCGTCTTTGAAGAATCGAATGATCCAGAGTTCGCCGAGGAGGAACTCGCTGTCGCTCATCCATTCGCTGTCGCTGACTCGCTGCCTCTCTGCCGCTCGCCGTCTCACTCTCACACCTCGCCGGCTTCTCCTCGCCGCTCATCCAGAACTCAAACCTATAACGTATTCCCTCTCTATATTTTCGATTTCATTTTTGCATCTTGTCTATTTAGGTCTTTATTCTAGGAATTTTTGTTCCAGATAATTTTTGAGATAATTTTATTGCTGATATTTCTGATTCTTATGGACTTGCGGGAAAATATGGGTGAAGGTTCCTGTAGGATTAAATCTTGAGATTAAATTTTTTATTGATTAGAAAGTGTGGGAAAGCATGGTCTATGGGTAAAGGTTGCTATAGGATTAAATCTTCAAGCTTTCATGATGAATTACGATTCTTGTATCTGTGAAGTGTGAATTATTCCTTCTCCAGTTTGCTTTTCATTTTTTTCTTATATAATAATGCCTGGATTCCTCCAGATCACTCTTCAAAAGAATAATGTCATCATGGCATCAGATAAATAATCAAATGAATACTACAATTTTGTCGAACACCTTAAGGGTACATTTTTTATTTTTTATTTTGGATTGGAGATGCTTAAACTCTACAAGTATGAGATTGGGGAAATAAGGAGCATGTGCTTTTCTTTTTCTTTTGTTTTTTTTGAAAGCAGGAGCATGTTCTTAAGCGGTAAAGAAAACAAGGTGCAAGTCTCTGGTGCAGCTCTGTGTTAGCTGCGGTTTTTTTTTTCGCTTTTCTCTCGGCCTAGTAGTACCTTAAGATCTATAATGCCCCGTTTCTTGTTTTGACAAAATCGCCATGACAAATACAACACAATTGGTTGGTTTTAATGGCCTGATTTTGGATTGACAACCCAACCTCAACCTGATCTAATCATGAAATTTAAAATTTTCTTATTTTAGGTTTTTTAGCCAAAATATCCTTGAAATTGGCATAACTTCTCACTTGGGTCACTGAGAATTGAAATCGATAGAAGTGGTCCCTGAGTTTGTCCACCATCAATTATTTTGGTCATTTTGTGAAAAATCTCCTTAAATAAGTACTAAAATGACAAGAATACCCTCAATTTAATAAACAATTGGCCATTTTAGCTTAAAAAACCTAAAAATAATAAAAAATAAATTTTATGATTGGGTCGGGTTCAGGTTGGGTTGTTAATTCAAACTCAGCACATTACAACCCAACAAATTTTTAGATCTTAAGGGTACTACCATACTAGGGCAGGAGAGAAGGGAGAAAAAAACGTAGAACTGCCTCAGAGGCTTGCCCCTTATTTTCTTTACCGCTTATTCTTACATAGGTACTCTTCTTCTTCTTATAGCTTCATTGTTCAATTTTCCCAAACCCATACTTCTAGGGTTTAAGCTTCTCTAATCCAAAAATTGTAACTTGTGAAGTTGCCCTTAAGGTGTTCGACAAAATGTTTGAACAAGTATTCATTTGGTTATTATTTATCTCATTGCTTATCTTTCTTTCTTTGATTTGTAGAAGCGCTGCATGAGTTTGTGAACTGAGCTGGGAGATAGATGGAGGCAAAAAACTCGGGTAAAGTTGGTGTGGCTGAGGGCTACAAACCTCCACCAGAGTTTTCCGAAGTTGCTAAAGAACCACTTCTGGATATCAATATGAACGACTCCACAGAGCTTTGGCTCGTTTCTTGGCCGAAAGATCAAGTATGCTTCTTTTTGGTTTCGGGGTTCTTTTCTAATACTTTTATTTAGGACTCTTGTTTTCATGTTCCAGTATAAAGAGCAATGCCATAGTTGTAAGTTTGTAGTTTTGAAAATTGGTTTCTTGTTTGGGAATAAGTTTTGCAGTGAACTAATGGGAGGACCCAATTTTTGTTGAACGTAATGTTACCCTCTTAAGTACTTATACCAGCTAGTTATCAACTTGTTTGTTGCCCTCTTAAGTACTCATACCAGCTAGCTGTTAGGAATTAACTTCCATGGCCTCGTGGTCCTTACAGTGGAAGAGTAATGTTAATTTCATTAGAATCAGTGGTGGTGGTGTTGTTTTTAATGCGATCGTTGTCGGTTATCGAGTTTCTATTTATTATTTGATGGTGTTGCAGAATCCAGATTTTAGCCAAGAAGTTTCGCTCAAGCTTGGTCCTGATGGAGAGTTGGGCAGTTTTGTCGGTCCATCTGGTAATATTACATAAACATTAGTGATAGAAGAGGCATGTTAGTGTTATAGATATACATATCATTTATCTATTTAATTTCAATAGCCAAAGGAGTTCATTTGGGTATGACTCTGCAATGCATTTTCTGTTCTACTATTGAGTGCTGATATGAAGTTTCTAATGCTGCTAGGCAAAGAATATGATCTCCAAAGTACAGCTCAAAAGCCAGATGCTACAGTTTTTGTATCGTCTGTGTCAGGCACAAAAGTTGGTATGCTTGAAACCTTTCATATTAAGAATCTACAGGACACATATTAATCTCAGTTTCGGTTCTTATGCTTACCTTCAGTTTCTTAATGTTTAGCAATTGGGACTGATCCTTGGCATTACAGTTTGATGTTCTGTCAAAATATAACCAATTTGAATTATGTTGCGCTGAGCTTGTATCTAGCTGAATATGTTTGTGTTTAGGTTCTTCATATATCTTATTTTCTTAACCAGTACAGGTGATCAGTAGCTTCCCTTTTTATGTGGTCACGTGAAGTTTTATTATGAAGTCTAGTATTTAGCCTTGCATTTGCTTTATGGTATTTTAGTCATAATGGTTGAGATGACAAACAGTTTTCTTTGTGGATAATATCTTGATAAAATTGTTGTTATCGTGATTGTTGCCGGTGGCTGTCTTTACTGCAATGACCTTTGTGCTTCCTGCTTTGTTACTATCATATATTGAATTTGTTTATGATTTGGCAGCTGGGAAGATTTCGCGGAATGTTTCTCTCGTGTTTTATCCGGAACCTAGTGAACTTGAAGAAAAACTAAAGTCCAAACAGTTGAAGAAAATTCAGCAGATATCATCTGGTATGTCCCGTTCTCCCCATAGTTTTGCAACTCCTACACGAAGTTCTATGCCGACAATGTCACGGACAGTAGGTGGGCATCCAACCCCCACTCATAGCAGCAGACAAAAAAGCTCCATATCTGGTGTTGGAGAGCCATCACAGCTTCGGAAGAAAAGGCGTGCACCTGAACCTACGAGGTCCATGAACCACTCTGGCCAAAATTCAGGACGACGCAGTGGAGTCACCGACTGAGGACAACGTGATAGCGCAGTTGCTTCCTCGGGACAACCTCATCGAAGTAGATCAAGGAAGAAAATCGAACACGAGAATTGATGTCGCTATCAGAGGGTTTTCTTTGTTCAAAATACGTTATGCAAAATGAATCTTGATGGAGGATTAAGTAATCGGTACTCTGTAGTTCTTGAGTTTGGGCGGACACTTGAAGCAATATTATAAAGTGTGCTTCAATTTTTTTGCTTCCCAGGCTTCTAATTATTTGAAGTTTGTAGTTCAATCTCTATTAATTATTAAAGCCTAATTTCAAATCTCTCTTGATTGGTTCTTTTGCTCTTGGGTCTCTTCTGGATTTTATTCGCGCGCCATAGTATCCGGTACTTAAACCGCTAAAGCCCATTTATTATTTGTTCCTTCCACCCGTATAATGCCTTATGGGTATTTTTCTTTCACAAATAATAGCATTAATGGGTTAAATTATCAGTTACAAGGAGAGAATTTGTGAGATCGAATTTGCACCACGGTACACAGATATGATTGCTTTCTATCATTGTGGTAAGAGGCCATATGCGCCTTATGGGTATCTTACCAACTCTTTGATGCCCATAATTGCTATGAGCATTATGCAAACGCAAGTTAACAAACCTCCTATTTTGATCAACTGACTTTACCTGCATGTGCAGAGTTCAGTTTTTATGATTGAAGTTATGGGCTATTCGTATCCATATTGTTATGAGAGTCTTAATGGAACACTTCTAGTACTATTTAATTTTAAAGTTAAGGATTTTTTTTGCCTAAAAAATCATTTTTCGTGATACTATTTACTTACATCTTTATTTTATCATTTTGATTAGAACAAAATTTTTTAAGAACTTTTCGTTTGTTGTAGTTATTATTATCGCTATTTGCCCCAAAATGTAGTGGGGAAGGAATTTCCTTCGGAGGCAGATTGTCTCTCCTTCTGTTTGGATATCCTTTTCATCCCCTTCTATTTGTGTGATCACGATAAAACTACGTCAACATTTTATATTTATATTACTTTTTATCTTATTATCTTTATAAAAAAATTAATATAAAATATAAATATGATTTAACCGTGATCGCATAAAATAGAAAGAAATGGAAAGGGCATCCGTAGAAAAGCAGATAATCTGCCTCCATTTCCTTCACCCATGGATAACTTGTCCTGACAATGACATGATGATTCCTCCCGCCATTCGCTCTCCGGGCCCGTGTATCAATGATTCAAAGCTCCAGTTGGCAGTTGCTACATATGTTTTTGTCGTTTACCTTTTTGTAATCCCAACTAGGCAGCAGCCACGTGCTAAATTGATATAAATCTCCCATAACCAATTAAAACCACACACGTGTACGACAAACCACCTTTGTCATATACCCACTGTTTTCCAGATCCAACGAGCGCAGCTTTACACTTGTAAACAATTTTTCCTTGCCTGATTTTGATAAGGCGGAGAATAAAAGTTTGAACCTGAGATGCTAAAAAAACTCCTAAACCACTTAATATTACGGTTTTATTGTATTTTTTTTATTGATAAGTGAGAGGTTATAAATTTAATATTTGTAAAAAATAAATTTAAATCACATCATTACTAGTTTATTATGAAACTTAGGTCACTTTCTCAAACTTAGTGTAGATAATATAATTTATTTGAAAAAAAAAAAGAGTTTTAACGAAATACTCCCGATATTGTTCACTTTTAACGAAAAATCATATTTTTACTTTTTTCTAATACTATTCACTAAATACTTATTTGTCATTTTTTATTAAACTAATTTTTTTATTTTTTATTTTTTATTTTTTATACTTTTAGTTAGTTTTCTTAAAAAAAATAATGAAAATCCTTGTCAATTTAGAGAGTAGTTTTCTCTCTATTAAAATAATAATAATACTAATATTTTTTTTCCACCAAAAAATAGTAAAATAATATTTGAAATATTTGTAGTGGAAGCGGACTATCCAGAGCTATATATACTCACGAGTGTGCCTCGCCTTACTCTCACACTGCTCGACTAGAGTTTCGCGTCTTCACTGTCCTTCTCCTCCTATCTTTTCTGCCTCCCATTCTGCAATCGGGTACGAATCCCTAATTCCCTCTTTCTTGTACCAAATCCTTCGTCTTTACCTTCTCTCATGCGTTGTCTTTCTGCTTCAATTTTTCATTAATCTGATGCATTTTTAACCAGATTCTCGTTTCCTTTTCACTCCTTGATTGTTTGGTTGCCGCGAAAATCGAAGCTCTGATTCAATTTTCCCGCAACCGGACGGAGAACTTGTATAAATTCATTTTTTTTTTTGTGCTCAAAGTTAGATCTACTCGAAATTTACTGTTAAAAGTTGTGAAATTTCTGTTGGGTTTTCGTTAGAACTGGTGGTGAGTGGTAGTGTTAATTTAAAAGCTGCTAATTTTCTGCGTTTCTGTGTAAACTTTGCTGTTAGGTCCCTGTAAGTGGACCAAATTATGGTGACAATGGATATGGATAACAAGCTTTTCAGTGTGGGGCTGATGATTTTGGCCACTCTGGTGGTGGCCAAGCTGATCTCAGCGCTTATAATGTCTCGATCTGGGAAGCGTCTTCCTCCGGTGGTGAATACGTGGCCTGTGTTGGGAGGACTGCTCAGGTTCTTGAAAGGCCCCATTATCATGCTTCGTGAAGAGTACCCGAAGCTCGGGAGTGTGTTCACATTGAATCTGCTTAACAAGAAGATCACTTTCTTGATTGGTCCTGAGGTTTCTGCCCACTTCTTCAAGGCATCGGAGGCTGATCTTAGCCAGCAGGAGGTATACCAGTTCAATGTGCCCACTTTTGGCCCTGGAGTTGTGTTCGATGTGGATTACACGGTGAGACAGGAGCAGTTTAGGTTCTTCACGGAGGCTCTCAGGGTAAATAAGCTTAAGGGATATGTGGATCAGATGGTAACAGAAGCAGAGGTAAGTGTTTCGGTTGAATATCATTGTTTCATTTGAAATTTTGCTGGTTTTGTTGTTTATCTGGTTGCTTCAGCCTTCAACTCGTTTAGTAATTTATTTATGTTTGTAAGAGAAGATACTTTATATTCTTAAAAAATAAGCAATATGAAATATGATCTACGGCACAATTCTCTTCCGCTCACCCAAATAGTATCCTGGGACTTGCAAATTTTGTAAGGAACAATGATTGGAATGAGAGTCTTCAAACCAGATGTTTTTCTCTTTCCTTAATGTTAAATTTGATTAGAAAGATAAAACCGTAGCAGCTAACCTGAATTTGTTTTTAACTGAAAGGACGGTAGTGCTTTACGAGTCTCCCATGAGCTTGATTCACCTGGGAAGATTTCTCTGAGTCTCATTTTATATTTTCGTGGGGTAGTCATTTTCAAGTGTGGGCAACTAGCATTGCGTGCTCATTAGGATATTTTACTCTCTTTTCTGAATTTAATCAGATTCAGATTGTGCAGACCACATGTCAAATATATGATTGTTTCTTATGTGAGAGGAAAATGTACGCATTATAGACCCTTCCCTGAAAAATAGAAATAATTAAAGGGAATTAGTATGAACCATGAAGTGACTTAACAGTGCTTAAATCTTCAAGGAAAATGGAAAACTATGTGTGTCTGTGTTTTGGGGAACTTTCCGGTGAGTAAAGATGGACTATGTTCTGGTTGGTTCTTCAATCATGCTGTGATTCATGTTGCGAGTACCCCTCAGTATTGGCATAGTTATTTTCATTAACTTCTTATACAAAATATGTATCGCAAAGGGCATGGTTAGTTTTTCCTGTCAGGTTTCTCTGAATCTGAAAGGAAATAGAACACCCCAAAACATCAATTAGATGCAAGGGACGACTAAAGCTTTCATCATTTCCTTCTATAGTGTTACTCAATCTAAATACACAAATGCTTGTGCTGTTTAAATTTTTCATTGTTTCTTGTCCATGATGTTGATTCTTGTCTTCCAACTGTACTGTGCAGGATTACTTTTCCAAGTGGGGAGACAGTGGCGAGGTGGACTTAAAATATGAGCTGGAGCATCTGATCATATTGACCGCCAGCAGATGCCTCTTGGGTCGTGAAGTTCGTGATAAGCTCTTTGATGATGTTTCCGCATTGTTCCATGACCTTGACAATGGCATGCTTCCTATCAGTGTCATCTTCCCATACCTTCCCATCCCAGCTCACCGTCGCCGTGACCAGGCCCGAAAGAAGCTTTCAGATATCTTTGCAAAGATCATAAATTCCCGTAAGCGTGCTGCACAGTCTGAGAATGACATGTTGCAATGCTTCATTGACTCAAAGTACAAAAATGGCCGACCAACAACTGAATCTGAGGTCACTGGCTTGCTCATTGCTGCTCTCTTTGCTGGGCAACACACTAGCTCTATCACTTCCACTTGGACTGGGGCCTATCTCCTCCGTCACAAGCAGTTCTTATCTGCTGTGTCAGAGGAGCAGAAAAACATAATGAAAAAGCATGGAAAGAAGATTGATCATGATATACTGGCAGAGATGGATGTCCTGTATCGTTGCATCAAAGAAGCTCTCAGATTGCACCCTCCACTGATCATTCTGCTGCGAAGCTCGCATAGTGATTTCAGCGTAAAAACCAACGAGGGGAAGGAGTATGATATCCCGAAGGGGCACATAGTAGCCGCGTCACCATCTTTTGCCAACCGGCTTCCTCATATTTACAAGGAGCCAGACAGCTACGATCCTGATAGATTTGCTGCTGGGAGAGAAGAAGACAAGTCAGCAGGGGCATTCTCATACATCTCGTTTGGAGGTGGCAGGCATGGATGCCTTGGTGAGCCTTTTGCATACCTACAGATAAAGGCTATATGGAGCCACCTGCTGAGAAATTTTGAACTGGAGCTGGTATCACCATTTCCCAAGACGGATTGGAATGCCATGGTTGTGGGTGTGAAAGGAAAGGTGATGGTGCGGTACAAGCGTCGGGAGCTTTCAGTTGAATAATGGCAATGACTTTTTGGGTGATCTGCGGGTTTAAATTATTTGTTCTCTTAGGATGTTTTCGGTCCTTGTATGTGTTGATTTTCTTCCTCGTTTTGCAATTAACTGTTGATGATTTGCACTTTTATCAGATTATCGATCTTGTTTAGTGCCATTAATTTATGATGCACATTGTAGCTCTCAACAGAACTTTGGATTTACTTCCAACTCTCCGGCTAGCCGTACTTGTTCGAAGTTCTCCTCAGCCAAAAAAATAGGGTTACATGTATACAAGAAATTAATGCACAAATCCAGCTTAAATTATACAATGTAATCCTTCACTATACAGATATACTGCATGAAAAGTTAATTTTACAAAAAGCTTATCAAATAATTGTGAACTCTTCGACTTCGCAGAAATAAAGTTTCTACTTCAAATTTGATGGTATTTAGGGTAATCTGTCGACTTTCTCAGCTAATCGATATTTCTGGCATCCGGAGTAAGAAACTCTACGATAAATAAGCCGTATTTGTTTTAACAGCCAATCGATTTCCTGTGAGAAACGTTGAATTTGAAAGGAGATCAGTTTGGTATGATCTTGATGAGCTCAATATCGAACAGAAGAGTTTTGTCTATCAGCCCTTGGTTCCTCAGCACGAAATCCAAAGCTCGTTGGCCCTGTAACGCATGAACATTGCACCTTGTAAGAACAAAGCCGAACTGGATTACATGAAACGGCAGAAAGACATAAGATTTACCGAAAATGTTGTCGGCCTTGGGCCACTCTTGTTGTAGTCATTGTCTGGATATCCCAATTCCGGGGGCACTATGATCCTGCATCACTGTGAGCTCCATTGTGAAATTTGCAAATAACATTCAATGTAACTGCTTGAAAGTTCCTTAAGTAAATACAACGATCTACGGAAAAGAATATGCAGCACCTTCTAATGCCTCCAAGAGCCATGCCTGTAATGGCTTCCTCAAAAGCTGGTATTACCTGAAGATAACCACGTCATCATTAGAGGCCACAGATCAGAGCATTCAAGATTGTTTCATTCGATTGGGTCACGAATTTCTCACCTCTTGAGATCCTACCCTGAATTTGAAAAAGGCCTTGTCATCACCCTGCATTTGAGAAACCATGGAACGGAATCTGTTAGTCGGTTAGTTAAGCTTATGCGATACCAAGTTAACCAATGAGAAGTATTCCATACCTCAAATGAACCGCCCTTTGTTTTATTTCGAGCTTCAAAGATACGTCCATAATATCCTATGGTGTATCCATCCCAATCAACCTGAAATCCATCCAATCAACCAGAAATATGCTCAAACGTTTGTCTACAACAGAGACAAATTCATTGCACAAAATTGGTTTAATCCTAAACAGAAACCCTAGCAACATGTGAAAGCTTGAAAGTTTGCAGTCGGAGAATGAGTGGCTTACCACAACGGTCTCTCCCACCTTTGGTTTGGGGCCATCTCCTACTCGCAAGTCCTGCATTTCTTCTTAGATAAATCATTCAACGAAATAACTAAAGCAAACTTCGGAGAGCTTGAAACTCAATAAAAACAAAGAGGCTAAACTTTTGTATGTTCCAGTAGTAGTTAACCTTGTACTGAAGACCTGATTCAGTTTCCGTATAGTCCGGATAACTCATTTTCGACTTGCCATAGTCCTTCCCCCTAAGTGCTGGCACTGAAAGTAGTTTCAAAACATTCACAAATGCAACAAACAATGTGAGAAAAAGCAAAAGTACATATCTCTCTCGTCACATGATATGTCTTATGCCACTCTCTCTCCTCAAGTGACACATTTGTGCATGTCTATCTCATTTCATGATATGTCATGTGAGGAGAGAGGTACGAACAACAGGATATACACTCGTTGCACTCAAGATTTTGCCTAGTACACAAATCATACAAATGTATATGACTATGACTTATGAGCATGGTTATTCAAGGACGGCGATTTCGACACTCCCCGTATTTTTAGCCATCCGCACTCCAAACTGAATAATTTACGATGTTATGTTTTGGCACTCATAGGAGGATTGCAGAGGCTTAAACAGGAGAGTGTCAAAATCGCTAACATTTCGGGCAATGGAAATAGGAAATGACTCACTGTCAGTAAACTGAGACGCGAGGGCAATTACGTCCTTCGAAACATTACAGAAAGCTGCAGCCACCATGCCAATCGATGAAAACACAACACTTCTTCGCTCGATAAGAATGCTTCCACCTTGATCAAAGATTCAAAATTCATTCAAAATTTGACCAATTTACTAATTAAAATTAGATATCCCATGGTTGATGTACTAACCGCCTGCACCTGAATCAGAAAACTTCTCCGCTTCAGGAAGAAGAAGAGATTGGGGTCCGCGGCGTCTCTGGCGCATAGGAGGGAAGGTTAGCACGAAACGACGTATCGGGGTTGAAGATTTTCCGACGGGTGAGGACGGAGGCCGCGGTGGAGACCGGACGGCTGAGATTGAAGACATTGTAGGTGTGGTGCTACTTGACTAGGAAGAGAAAAGGGTGGGACTGTGACGTGGTGACTGGGGAACCAGGGAATGCGTTTCGCGGCAAGATAACGGCCTCAACTTGTCTGGCTCAACCCCTCTATTCTTCTATTTTCTTTTCTCCTTTAAATTAAATAATATATATATATATATAATATAATATGGGATGTGTTATTCACACGTCCCTTTTTACTTCTTACACACCCTTGTTAATTTCTGTTCGTTGATCTTCTTCATTTCATACGATCTGACGGCTGAAAATTAGAAGGATGTGTGAAAAGTAAAAAAATGTGTGAATATGACAACCCTATAATATACATATATAGATATATATGTTCTTTTCTTTTATGTAATGTTATAAATAACAAGTTCGATATTAAATTATTATGACTAACTTATTGCTTGAATTAACTAGCTCTATCTAATTTTTTTTGGACGTGTAACAAAAATAAACATTTACCAAGTTTTAGTTTTTTATTTTTTTGCTGATTTAGACCAGACCGTCAGATCAAAGTGTTCGCCGCTTGTACCAAGTTCAGTTTTCTTTCCGTTAACCGAATAATATTGTCAATCAAGGTAACAGTCACGAATAACATATTTCAACAACAATTCAGATTGATAATTCGATAACATAATATTTTTCTAATTATTTGTGTATTTTCGTTCTTCCCTCGGTACATAATTCAACAAGGAAGTCCATACACTACATACTTGAGTCTCTCCATTAGTTTGAAGGTAACATAAAATTCGGCAGTCGGATTCAAGAATTTTAAGCTTCACGGTTCGATTTGCGAGCAGAAATGGAAAATCTTGCAGAGACTAACACCGAGCATCATCTACTTGATGGCCCATAATTCTCAAATCCAAATGAAACGTACATTTCGGAAGGTCTACTAGCTTCACTTTCATAGGGTGGGGGAAGGAAAAAGAAAACAATGCCAAACTCACAGGACGACAACCCCCACCAGCTTTATTCAACTCACACAAGTAGTTCTCACCCACATCTTGCATCTTACGGACTAACCAAATTAAGAGAGTTGGCCTTCTCTTGCAGGGTGTCTAGCAGGCTGTCGAAACTCTTCTTGAAAGAATCCACTCCCTCAATTTCGAGTTGGTTCCCAACGTAGCTCCAGTCGATGCCTAACTTCTCCAGTGCACTGTAAATGCCTTCAGCCTCGGATACATTTGAATCAATTGTCCTTGAAACTGTGCCGTGGTCGACAAATGCTTGGAGAGCTTGGTCTGGCATGGTTGAAACCTGCAAAAGGAAAGTCGGCATCAAATATTAAGCAATATAATCAACAAATCAACATTGACAGAGTAAAGTTTCAATTCTGAAGTATATTTAAGCAAGTAATATATCATCACAGAAATAAAAACCATAATAATAATAACAATCATCAAGCACCAGAGATCAGGTTAGACTATAGGATGGCTCACCGTATCAGGGCCTATGAGAGGAGCAACATATAAAGTATCGGGGTAGGCAGGATTCTTGACGCTAGTTGAAGCCCAAAGCAGCCTCTGCTTCTTAGCACCTTTTTTCACCAAAGCCTCCCATCTAGGGCCAGAGAATTTCTTCTGGTAGAGTTGGTATGCCAAAGCAGCTTGAGCTACTGCAGCCTGAAAAAGTTAACTCATCAAGTTAGCAAATCTCACCTTCAAGGCTTTTGTTCATGATTGAAAAATGAGTTGAACTTCTGATTTTGATTTACCTTTCCTCGAAGGTCGAGGGCCTCTGGAGTTCCAATCTTTTCAAGCATCTTGTCAATGAGGGTGTCCACCCTACTGACAAAGAAGGAAGCAACACTTGTGACTCTGGAAAGGTCACTCAGTCCAGAAGCCTCAAGGCCATCCAAGTAAGCATCCATCACTGCCTCATATCTACTGAGTGAGAATATAAGCTGTGTGTACACATTAAGAGAAAGTATGAGTTAACACTTTTACAATAAGGGACTAAATAATTCAGTCGAATGAGAGATGATGCCACCTTCCCCTGAAAACTTCCTCTCATTAAAAAGGCCCTATAAGAACAACGATCACTTTGCTCACAAGAACTTATGACAACTATAGCACATCATGTAGATTTCATTTACACTATCAAAATAACTTATGTTCTATTTAGACACACTTCTGTACGACTTTGTCGGCCATCTATTCTTGGTGAAGCAAAGATTCAAAGAATTTCGCCCCAAGAGGAAAAAATTATTATAGTAGAACTGAACTTACAGTCACATTGACACTTATGCCATTTGCTATAACTTCCTTAATTGAAGGAACGCAAGGAGCAGTTGCAGGAATTTTTATGTAGACATTAGGACGAGCAACTACTTTATGTAGCCATTTTGCAGCATCGACAGTCCCTTGAGTGTCATCAGCAAGTCTGGGAGAAACTTCAACAGAAACATAACCATCACCAGCATCAGTTTGATCATAGATTGACTCAAAAAGTTTGCAAGCATCTTGAATGTCCTTCACCACCAGTTCCCAGTATGCACTTTCAATGTCTTTTCCTGAATGTATAAGTTCCCTGCAAATTCCATTAGCTTAAGTTATTAACATATGAACAAGGTATATCAGGGGATATGCCGAATACAAATTTTCAACTTTCCCATCCCAGACGCCAAGAGCTTATAACCAGAAACTCAACAGAGTTCCATCTGCAAACATTCTATATATTATTTCTAATGCGGTACGATCCTCTACTAGCACAACTGATAAATCTATAAAGTCCAATAGATTGTACACGCCATTCCACTTAAAAATACCCCAATTACAACCCCTTCCAACGAAGAAAAGCATTGAAAATACCTGAATTGATCATTGTAAGCATTTGAAGTTGAGATTGCTTTCTGGAAAATCTGCAAGCATACATTATATAGAGATAGTTATATTGGATTGCGGATAACACACGAAAACTGCAAAAAGACATGCTTAAAGAAATAATACTCGGCTAACATTTTGACAGTTTCACTTCCAACCCCATTTCTCATTTGATCTTAAACCAATAAAAGCATCATCCATGCATGTCAACAAATTAAGTAAAGTTCAAAAAACAAAAAAGAAACGAGTAATCACCGCTGGGTTACTGGTTACACCTCGAACCCCGCTTGCGATAAGTGGAAGCAGATCCGTCACGGGCCGGCAAAGGTTATCATACCAGGGACTCTGCCCTTCCTTCTCGTACAGATCATGCAGATACGTTCTCTTCACCTGACTTCCATTTCCATCACTCTGAGAACACCTCACACTACCAATAAAAGAAGGCCAAAAAATAAATAAACAAACTTTTCGATTCAAATTTCACAATCAATCAGCAACCCAGAAGAGTAAAGATCACAACTTTCAACTTTCAACACAAAAAATACAAAATAAAGCAAATGAAACAAAGCTCAAATCCAGCTTCTCATAAAAAAATTAAACCTAGACAATATGCAATCGGAACAAGGGGAGACTTACACCAGAGAGCCCCGGAGAGAGGGCTTGCTTCGCACGGAGAGCTTGGAGGAGGAGAGTTTGGAGTTGAAGGTGGCGGCGGGGGTGGCGAGGAGGCGGATCAAACACTTGGGCTGCGGCGTTCTGGAGCTGAAGGTTGAGGACAAGGAGGAAGCAGGGGTGGGATTGGAGAGCTTGGAAATGGAAGCCGCCATTGCTGGATCACAGAGAATGGGAGTTGGTGAAGACGCGGAGACTGATTGATTACTGAGGAAAGGGCCCTTTATATTTATTTACGACACCGACGATGAAATTGTTTATATTTTTGTAAGTTTTTGGGGTTAAATATTTTTCGGTGATTTTCTGTAGACTCGAAACGGCAGGTTGAAGACAAGGTCTCAATCGCGACGATGGCAACAGTTGCTAGTGATGTGTTACTGTTCAAATAATTGAATATATACATTAAAAAATTAATAATTTAAAAAATAAAATTTCTTATCTAAAAATATGTGATGTATCAGTCATATTCTCATTATAATAAAAAATTTCTCCTTGTTAGCTAGCTGCTGCGTGGCTTTCACTCTGCAGGTGCCAACGCTTACTCAATCAAGACGTCATTTTTTGTCAATTTTAAAATATATTGATGCTGTTGAAGAATGCTGAGTGAGAATATTAGAAAAGAAAATAAGTCACGAAGTTTGGAACACATTTAATTTTGGATCATATAAATATTAACATTTGTAGTCTAAATTCAATTTACTAAAAATGCCACCTGAAATGTGAGAAACAACACACGATTTTCGAACAAGCAAAACCTTGAAAGGTGAATTACGTTTGTGTTTGGTCACAATTGGTAGGGAAAGATTTGAGCACAAAATTTTGAGTTTAAAAGAAAAATTGTAACCATTTGAATTAGAAATTTTCTGTATAAATATTATCGGAGTAAAACGTGGTTGGTTCAAATGTTAGCTTTTTGATTGTGATTTTATAAATTCAAATGAGGACTCTCCAAAATTTTGGACCACAATATTTGACATATTCATTCAATGTTTGACAAGGAAAACCACAATTGGCTGAGGCACACTCAATCTGCACTATAATAGTTAATGATTACATTGGTGGAATCTAGATTTTTAAATAATGGGATCATAATATTAACCGAAAAAACTTTATTAGATCATTTAATCGAGCACTTAGTAAGCACCTGTCAAGTCCTGCCAACATATGTCGACAACTACTATTATGTAAAGTTTTGTCGAGGGTGGATGTAGGATACTGCAGAGTAATGTTGAAGATTGCTAAGGTTTGTCAACTAATGTATTTCATCGAGCACATAATGCATACAATAGAGCGCACGCAAGAAGGGAGAAGAGAGAGATATAAATGACATAAGCAAATAGAAGAAATAGGAAGATGAGGTTGTAATTTAGTTTTCCTTAACCGTTTATAAAGGTCAAAAATACAATACACAAACAAATATACATAGGGTTTTGAAGTTGTTGGGGTCAAGGGCATCCAATGGCCCCATGCTGATTCCGCCATTTGGAAATTGTCATTGGCAGTAAAATAATCTCATTTTGCAATCAAAACTTCCTATAATTTGAAGAAAAAAAATTCACTTGTGAGAAGTGTAAAATAAAAATTTTAAAATGTCAAAATTGTTCCCAATATATTTTATATTAAAAAAAAATTTCGACCCCTAATTATAATGGGTCACAATCAAACTGTGTTACCAATTCATCGTGCTATAAAGTGCTGCATACTTTATGATGGTTGGTGACAGTTGGTCAAATGGCGCAACCTAATCTTAAATATAATGTGTCATTCATTTATATAATAACAGGTAACTTAATTAAAATATGTGATAATAACATATTAGGGTATATTCATTACAAGGAGACGTAAGATATATCCAAGCTAGAGGTCAATTTTGGAGGAATTTACTAAAAACCGACCTGCCCTAGCATTTTCTATTGAACTTATTTATTTAACACACCGCTTTTGGATTCAAATCTTTTATTTCTTTTAATATAGTAAAATCGTAAATACAAATATATATATATATATATATATATATATATATATATATATTGAGCTTAAATTCAACCCCTTTCCTTAACGTAAATAATGGAAAGAGATCCCTTCCGGATCTCTTCCATCAAAACTCATCAATCAATTAATTCGGACTTTTGAAATTTAGTCAAACAGCTAAAATTATTATTACTTTTAAAAAGATCCCTACTTGTAGCTATTGAATCAAATTTCAAAAGCCCGAATGAATTGATTTGTGGGCTTTGGTGGGAAGAGATCAGTCCCGTAAATAATATAGTATCTTAAATAAAATAAAAAATATATATAATAAAATCGTTTGTAATAATTAAAAAAAAAAACCAAAATGATTTTTTTTTCCTGCTTCGGATCTTTAGCTACTACGAAAAATGTACTTTTTCAGATTTTAGTAGCTTATTATTCTAATAGTGACTTGAGGATAGCACGTTAATAAACAAATATACACTGGTTTAAAACATCGTCACGCTCACAATCGCAACCATGTGGATTGATGATTGTGGATGTGGTAGGTAGAACAGAACTTTGAAGGTTGGACATAATTATAATCTAATTACAATTAGTCATAGGGCCAAAATGGATGAGAAGTTGTCTTTATATTGCTTTAAATTGACTTCTCGAATTAAATTGATTCGTCAAATATTTTACTTTAATTAGTTGCTTGACCCCCATCAAATCCGACCCGACCCTTAGGATAGCTCAAGGGCTGAACTTCTATGCCATGGTGTGCAAAGTCCAACGCCTAGCAGTGATGATATTTGTTTGAAATATCATCACCGTAGAGTTTTTTATGCGCAAGTAACTTTTGCTTTCTACCGACACTTAAAATAAGAGGAATTAAAGATAAGTTTTTGCGTCATGAATCAACAGAAGGACCGATCTGTCAAATAAAATTTGTGGATTTTGAGTACAGCAGCACAAAAGCATATCCATGAAGAATCTGCTGAATGCCAGCAGCACCTATACAAAATTCATTAAACAAGAAACTCAGTTTACATTTTCGAGTACAAGGCAGCACATTCTCAATTTGGTACAGTGAGACTAGACAAAACACAAGACAACGGCACAGAGAAATCTGAGGCATCAACGATTCGGCGATATTCGTGGCCCGAAAGGATCTGCTCAGTGCCAATACATATACAAAATTCAGCTGCATTCCGAAAGGAGAAGGAAAATGATAACATTTCCCTTACCAAGGTTTCAAGTCTCCCACTGGACCTGCTGTCCAATTCAGAACCTTTTCATCATCTTTCATGTAAACACTTTGATCGTGGGGCAGTTTGCGTGCCAGCCCGTTTAGTATCTGATGGAAAGCATCCCCTGGTTGTGCAGGTTGTGGGAACATCATCGCCCATTTCATCGAAGGATTCGCCAGCAATCTTTGTTTCCTTAAGATTACTTCTGGTGGAATAGAAGTGAGGATTGTGTCCAGGTTAGGGACATCTTCCTCAGCAACAAAAACACCGATTTCTTCCCATGGGATAGCATCAGCAAAGGGCAGAACAATGTCGTCGGCTATAATAACAGGGATGCAGCCAAACACCACTGCTTCAACTAGCCTTGGACTCCAAGGGGCCCAACCAAGAGGACATAAACAGAATATAGATCGTTGCATGTCTTCGTAATATGTAGTTGGATGGTCCGTGGAGATATCAAAGAGTGGATTGTTCTTGAAATTTTCCCAAACAGCTGCCCTTGCACCTCTGTTAATCAATTAAAAGGGTTAATGAGATGGACGTATGTCTTAAGTCTAACTTGACATGAAAACATGTCTCATAATGTCAAATGGATAAAACACTTTCCAGACAAACATACCTTGCATAGTAACCACCTTCAGGGTCATTATTAATGTCATAAAATAGACCACGGAAGTAGACAAAGATGGACCGTGGAGTTTCTTGGGGAATCAAGTGCGTCTGCATTTTCTGTGGTGGAGCATATGGAGGAATTGTGATTGAACCGTCCTTCAAGCATACGTGGTTCCGTTGTCCAAACGTCTGAACTAAGGTGGCACGCTGGAGTAACGGAAGAATCCCCCGTTCAATGGCTTTCTCTTCCTATAGTATGCCAACATATTTAGACCACATGTTAGTCACGGCTCGTACAAGTAACTTTCTGTTACTTCTGCAAATAATGATTTGATTGGAATGGATGAAATTTTTAGTGAGGTTTTGTTGACAGAACTACAAATTCATGCAAACTTTTCATGTTCCAACACAAATTACTTTTCTTTAACGGTTTAACCCCCAAAAAATCATGGTTACTTACGAATTTGAAGGGTCTTACCTGGTAATGAAAGCAGGCTCCAAAGTCATGGGGAACAACAAAGAAGTGATTAGCTCCTTCCGTTCGATTCCAATAAGGCCAGTTTGTAGAAATGAGCTGTATTGCACTTCTCATCATCCGCGGTGACTTGAAGGGCAATGGCAAGCCAGTGGGGGTAAGGTCACAAGTAGGGTAGATAGGAGTATAAAACCAATCTGCTTCCTCTGGATTATGGGTTCTAACTGGGCTGGATAAGAGGAACCGATGCATGTAGATCTCAGCAGCAAACATATGGTTGAGACATCTCGGGTCTTTCTGAAGGATTTTCTTGTTGTATTTGCTAGGCAGCTCATACACATAAACCTTCAACCTTCCAACTGGATTATCCTCCAAGACATCACCAGCACTTCCTGCATCATTCTTCCATTAAGTCAATCAGAAACAACAACGAAAAAAAAGGGATCAAACAGAATAAAATGCTTATGGAACATAAATTTAAAGGCATTCACAAGAATCCTTTTTCTTACAGTTCATCTTTCCAAGAACACAACTGGGTTCCCCTCTTATCCAATTTCCATGCATAAATTGTTAATCTTTGATGTAATGAACAATCACATTATTAGTCTTTCTTATACAAGTTACAGTATGAACCCCATATAAAATTCAAATGTAACCCTCTATCAACTTGGGCAGACGTGGGCCTACTCACATTGCCTGCACCGTGTTCAAATTTTACTTCCCGCAGTTTAGATTAGTTTAAAGTAGAATACCGCTTGAATCAAATAATAAAACTCCTACTCAACTGGGAGCTAATAAAAACTCGTGTCCCCAAATTAATCCTGCAAGTAAATCCATCAAGAGAAATGCCAAAAATACTGATCCTTTTACCATCAGACAAAGCAAAATTGCAGAATCACTCGGTTTATACACTTCTTATGAACTGTGACAAAATCGGGAATAATTTCAAACACCTGACATCCTACCAATGGCACCTTGTACAGCCAAATGTAGCAAAAAGGAAGCTGCTTTGCAACTAATTCGAAGTAAACAACGAGAAAAACATACCCGAAATCCGCTCTGTTCTTACATTCTGATCAGCTCCAATTCCACAAGCAAAACCACAGACAACAAGAACAGCAAGAACCCACATTTGCGTTCTCATTTTTCACCCAACTGAAAGTTCAAAACCCAATCTTTGAACCCTAAAATTCGACCATAAATCGAAAGAGGTTTTCGGGTTTTCGTGTCGAAGGTGCTGCAATTGCAGTATATATGAAGAGTACGTGATGGGTGGGAGGTCGTGTGGGTAGTAGTTGGGGAGTTTTCTTAGACTATAGGTTTTTGAAAATGGAATAAGAAATGGAGGGTGGAGGGTTTGAGGTAAAGCATCGAAAGGGAAATGCAGGGAGGAATTGCTTGAAGAAACAGTGAAGACTGTATCGGCATACATTTTCTGAAACTGTAGCAAACAAGATGTACAAATCTATGTGGTTAGTGAAAGCTGTATTTGTTTTGCAGGTTTGATGGCAAGTCCATTTCACAAGCAATAAAGCGCCAACGCTCTGCCATTTTTTCCTTTATTTTATTAAATCCACCAGTAGTCGACAACTTCTTTGGCCCTTCTAGAGATTGCGAGTTCCCGTCCTCTCCATTTACATGGGGTTTTCTTTGCTGATTGCTCTAGTTGTGACAATACGAAGGAAATCAAACGGTATCTTTGTCTTTAACAGAAGCGACTAGAGTGTTTTATCACCGAGAATGACCAAGTACAAAATGTGTCGAATGGGTATACGTTCTCCAGTAATCAATCTCATGATCTAAGAGAATTCGCACAAATTTTAAATAATTTTAAATTTATATCGTCGGGAAATAAATATGTCACAAATATGATAGAAGTGATAGATCTAACACCGATGCCCTTATAAAAGCCATCGCAAACAGCGAGGTCACACAATCGCCAAAGCAACACAAACAGCGTTGTAGCAACACAAAATCAACATGTTCTATCGGTACAAACAAAACATAAAACTAGAATGAAATAAAACCAAAATCGATAACATAATTGACGTGTTAAAAAAAAAAAAAAAAAAAAAAAAGACGAGTGGACAGAGGTGACGGGAGGCGTGGGTAGCAGAAATACATTGCTTGCCTAGCATTAGTAAGAACAATACAAACGGTAACTTTGATTATAAAACTGGAGTTCATAGTATGATTAAACATCTAAAAGTTTATAATTAAATAGTATAAAAGAATAACACTAACTCCACATAAAAGATATTTTCATCCCTATTAAAAAAAAACTCAACTATGAGATCATAGCTCAAATCTTCAATGTTTGGACTTTGTTGATGATTTTGTGTTTTTTAAGCTATTCATCAGTACACTTTGTCATATGTTTTATATCAA
The DNA here is from genome assembly GCF_041283825.1 of Pyrus communis. Classification (NCBI taxonomy): domain Eukaryota; kingdom Viridiplantae; phylum Streptophyta; class Magnoliopsida; order Rosales; family Rosaceae; genus Pyrus; species Pyrus communis. The sequence continues at coordinate 7,925,376 of NC_142580.1, read as the reverse complement.
TAACGGTGTCTAGCTTTAAAGAGTGTTTTGCATATTACTCAATGTTCTTTAAAGATTTAGAGGTTGAAAAGAATAGTTTGATCCAATTCTGGATGGCTTAAGGATTGCTCCAATCTCCATAATCTAAAATTGGAGATTGGATAATCTATTGGGGGAACTTTTTTCAAATTGTTACAAAGGATGGCTAGCTATGGCATTATTACCAAAAGCAAGATGCAAGATGTTGTGCATGACCTCGCGCAACTAGTGTCACAATCCGGTAGAGAATCGAAGATAAAATTTGCTTTCAACACAAGACACAAACTCCTCCAATAATACCACATGGAATTTCAGAAGGCAAACATATGATTGACGAGGGATTTGAATGTAGTTTGAGAGATAGAAACGACAACTACAACAACTAAGATGTACTAGAAGGCCTCCAACCAAACCCTTAAGTTAGAAATCATATATATAAATATGTTGCAGTCCTATTGGAATCTGAATGTGAATGTATAAGGCCTAGTGTATCTAGGGATATCTTTGAATATTCTTTTTAGTAGTTAATATCCTATTAGAGTTGTAATCCTAAAAAGGTAAGGAATTAACCTTCCCTACTACTATAAATAAGGCACAATGGGGTGGAATAGAACACACCTCATAATTACATGTCTCTCTCTTCTCTCTATGTGCCGCACCCTTTCTCTTTATGGCCTCCATAATTCTTCAATAAATTATGTCTACAACACGTTATCAACACGCTTTTGACGCTGCGCTAAAAATTTGATCTTCAATATGGGGAGTATTACGTTTTAATCATTCTTTTATGATTAATTTATTATTTTATTGAATTGATATGATGCATAATTCCCAATATTTATATTTTCCTTCCAATATATATATTGTATATGTTTCATATATTTGCCAATACACACACACACACACACATTCATGCACTACGCAATTATAAATCGCTATGTGGAATTTGTGAGTCAAAGAAACGAAATAAAATAGAAGCATGTTTTTTTATTTTTTATTTTTAGGTTCTGAAAACCCTAGAAAAAAAAAAAAAAAAAACAAAGAAAGAAAGAAAATTCACGCTGGAGCCGCAGCTTGCAGCTGCGCTCGCGCCAACCCGCTGAGCTAAGCCAAGCCGGCTTTGTCCCGAAACCCAGATGCACAGAACCACTCCCAGGTTCGAGAATCGAGACGGCGCCTTTTTTTACGTTTTGTAGCTGGGGTGCCCAAATCAATACCAGGCCTTTTGGGCTTTGTCCAGGCTCAGCCCACTTGGGCTTCAAGTTTTTCTTTCTTTCTTCTTTTCTGGGCCTATTGCCCTCTCGCCCCGCAGCCAGCCTAAAGTTGTGCTGATTTTTCCTAACAATCCACTTGGGCTTCTTTTTGTTTTGCCCTATGACATCGCAACAAGCATGCAGCTTGCTTTGCTTGTTATTGGGCTGCCCAATGCAGCCAACCCGAGCCCAATTTGGGCCTTATTTTTCTTTTATGGCATGCAGCCAACATTAAACAATAAATGGGCCTAGACAAATTTTATTTTTGCTTCTACCCCGTATGGTCCCAATCTATTGAATTAATTAAAGTGACCAGCAGTCCATGACAATTAATCTAAAATTATTGACCTGAAATCCATTTTTTGGCAATTAACGATTCAATAAATTATTTATTTTCTTTGAACCATTGACTCACTTTCGTAGTTCCGAAACACTCACACTTGAGTTCCTGAAGCAACTCAAATCCACTACACTTAAATCAGCATATTGCATTATGCGTTCTTGCATGAACCTCTCTTTTATGAACTAAACATTCATAAACTCAATTAAACTTATAGTTTCAAAATTAGTGCATTTGAAACCCGAAGTTTCCATAAAACAATACACCTATAAAAACCTGACATCTTTCATGAAAACCATTCCTTAGAACTTGAATGTTCTAACATTGATTCATATGGATGTTTCATTCCTATATTATTAACCACAGTCTTGTTCCCTCCAATTCAGTAGATTGTCGAACCATCACAAGTTCGATTTTCCTGATTTGGACATTTATAATAGAAACCACTTTACGTGGGGCACAAGACGTGAATCTCCACTTGACTATCAAGAGGCTGAGAAACCATTGAAGCCAACAATGGCAAGGAAGAGCTAAATTAGCCTCCGCCACGATCTTCATTCAAAGACTTATGTCCGAAGCATTATAAACGGAAGTATCTCCCGAATGAGGATTCCATGGCTCTTTGACTCACTCATACAGACTGTCTAATCATGAAAGACATTGCTTGAAGCACACCATGGTTACGTCCATGAATGAGTACAATTCTGAAGTTTATAAATCCGATCGAATTTTGAATGGAGAATATTTTTCTCATCCTTCCATGTTTCTAACTCGCTTATGAAGCAGCAGTGTAGAAAGCGAAAGTTTACCACATTCTCGGATCTGATTACTACCACAAACGTGAGAGAAAGGTATAGACCCAACTTCGGCTAGAGTCTACCGAACGATATAGACTCAGTTCAGCTGGAGTCTACCGAACGGCATGAACTCGATTCAGCTGGAGTCTACTGAATAGCTTGATCCAGTTTGGTTAAAGCTTACCGAATGATGGTGCTCTGCTTCGGCAAGGATGCACCAAAGGTCATACTCTGCTTCTGCAGAGGCCTACCGAACAAACCCTTCCAGCTTTGGCTGGAGCCTACCGAATCCAATTTTGGGTCTGTCTTTCACACTCTAATTTCGAGTTTATTTTTACAACCTATGGTAGAATCAAGGCCTGCCAAAGTGTGGCATCATGCTCAAAGCATGATCATTGGCACCTAAGACCTAAAACTTCAAGAATAAGGGATAGTATTCCCAAACTTAACCCTACAAAATCTACTTCCGTCTTGATGGAATAGCTCATTGGTTATGCAGATGTTCGTGCCCTTACCAATGTTATTAAGGAGTACCATTGTAGTAGTCAATATGTGAGACTAATTTTGCTCTACCAAACACCGTTGGAAGAGTAGAATTTTGACATGAATGGCCTTGTTGGCCAAATCCACCATAGTAACTTTGGTTTATTTTGTGAACATTTTTCCATGTTCTTGGATTCAAGTTTAGTGTATGTTTTAGTTATGGATAATCTTATTGACATTGTCCTTAAATATGAGTTAATTGAATCATATTTCTTGTATACATGTGATCAAATTCAATTAAACACGTGATTAGGTAGGAATGTGGGAAAATTAGTTGTCTGAATGAATGCGATACTACGCACACTAACTTTACACCTAAATCACATCTCTAGCAACGACTTCAGGTTTATCCAACATGATTAAGAGCATTGGCACTCTCATCGTTGTATGAATGGTACTGAATTTGTCACATCCTTGCCCGGGGCAGATCACTTCCCGGCCCCGCTTCACCACCGTAGCACGATATTGTCTACTTTGGGCTTACCATTCCTTCACGGTTTTGTTTTTGGGAACTCACGAGCAACTTCCCAATGGGTCCCAGGGGGAACCATTTCCCGGGCCGGGATGTGACATAATTACCATGTCAGAGACCTTATATTATCCCCATTCCAAAAGAACGTCGTTGAGTTTTCTTAAGGATATTCGAGATGACAATGATCATGAATGAAACCACTGAAGAAAATAGAGTGAAATATCTTTGCACCACCTCCAAAAATGAGCCTGAAGCAATTTACTTGCTTTGGCACAACCATTTGGGACACTTAGGTCAAACAATGATGCTACAACATATCTCCTTACCCTAAGTAAGGATCTTGTGCCTATAAACACACTTTGCCAAGCCTGTTCATTAGGGAAATTGATTTTCTAAATCATCCCTCGCAAAGATACGTAACAACCCTCTTTTCACAATGGATTCAAGGGAATATATGTGGACAAATCCAACCAAAATGCAGACCATATAAATACTTATGATTTTGGTTGATGAATCGACAAACTGGTCACATGTTTGTCCATACACATTGTTGCTAGACCTCATGACTGATTAAAGGTTCACCACCCTACTTATCCCTTAAAGTTTGGGAGACTGGATAATGTTAGAGAGTTTATATCGACATTTTCGATAAAGTATTGCATGTCTTTTGGGTTTATAATTGAACATCGAATTCCTATGTTCACCCAAAATATCCTCACCTAGTGATCGTAAAGCGCAATTTAAATGATCGCCTAGACCTTGGTGAACATACCAAGTTTTTGGTTTCTGCCTAAGGCTATTCAATCTTGTACGCAACTATGTTAGTCCATCTTGAGGCCCACTGCCACCCAACCATTTTGACGTTACAGTTGGTTACAGGGTACGAACCTGATGTTTTTCGTATTTACGCATTTTAGTGTGCATTCCATGTGCCAAGTTGCGTCATCGCAATGTACCAACATAGGTCCTCAAAGAAGGATGTGAATCTTTGTTGATTATGATTCTCCTTCACACTAGCTCACTTAGAGCCCTTGCACGCGATCTCTTTACCGTTCATTTGCGGTTTGTCATTTCAATGAAACAGTCTTCTCATCGTTTGGGGAAAATAAGAACGTAAACATTCCTGTAGAACGATGCAAATTTGCATGGACGTTGCCCACTATGTCTCATCTCGATCCCTATACCGCATAAGTATGATAAGCAAGTGCGATGAATTCTAGCTTTCAGAATGTTGCTCCAAACATATTTCTCTGATCTAGCTAAAGTGACGATATCATATACCAGCTACAAACATGCATGCAAGGATAGACGTACTTAACGGACGTTGAGACAACATCCTTGGAGGGTATGCCGCCCCTGTTGGACGGTCCAGTACATCGGCGGATAGTCAATCAATCTGTCTTCGGCTGGAGCACGACATATTACTCGGTTCATAGGATTCATTTCCCTATAAGAGGAAAACACAGCACAATAACGAATCTATACTTGATCGTTATCTCAAATCATTTCCATCTCATAAGATTAATCTAGATTACTCCGGATGCTTGAAGTTTTTGGTCTAGTATACTAGTTTGGATGAGAAAATGGAATTGAAATGAGATTACCATCGATGATGTTTTCACTTATATGGTAGCTATAGACATAAATGAAAAACGATGATATCAAACTGTGTTCCATTGATTAAGTGAGAACGTAGAATTGATTGGACAACTGAAATTACAATCTTGGTCAAATTCCTTACCAAAGTGTGTTTTGGACCTATCGTTCTTACACTGCCCAAGATAACCCTGTTGTGTTACAAGTGGGAAAGGAAGCATTATAAGAAGAATGAAATAATGCAATATGATGCACGCCTTATTACGCAAGGTTTCTCTCAAACGTCATGTGATTCATTGTAGCATTATGAAATATGGTTAGTATTTTCAACATGGAGATATTGATACGAGGATTGACATGTAAGTTCCCGAATAATTACATGGACTGGTTCAAATAGTTTCAAACCACAGAACACCCTCTTAACTTGTTTAAGGCGTTCACTTACGGATTGAAACATTTCGACGAATATGGTATACCCGTCTAAGTGATTATTTGATCAATCAAGGATATAAATGAATGTCCTTGCATGTTAAACTATGAAATCTTATTCCAAATTACTAGAGTTACAGTTTATATCGTTAACATGAATCTCACTAAGACTCTAGAATAGCTTGTGAAAACTGCTTCACACCTGAAGATGAAATTTGAGATGAAGGATCTTGAAAAAACTTGTTTATGCCATGACCTGAAGTTCAAGCATGGTTCTGACGGTACCTTGGTCTACCAGTCGAACCACACCCCGAATGTGTTACCTTTGAGTATACCTTTGATCGTCCATACGTTACATGCAAATGAGACTCTTGAAGAGGTTATGGAATTTGAAATTTCATATATAAGTTTAACTTTACGCTTCGTTGTACTTAACTCGTTGTATTATATAGGACATCTCATTTATTGTTGATCTAATTGGTATAGATGCAACATCGTGTCTACACTCAACCACTTAATTGGTATTAAAGACGTACCCTGAAGATACTGCGATTTTGGGCAAATTCCAACGCATCTCGAGTCGATCCAACCCCCTGATCCTCGGAATGATACTTGCCTTGTTTGTTATACTGACGCTGGTTACTTATCAAACCCGCATAAGGCAAAATCCCCGAATGGTTATGTCTTTACCATTAGGGATATCGCAATATCTTGGAGGTCTATGATATGACCTTAGTTGCGAAATCTTCGAATTGTTCCAAGACTCACCTTACTTCACTACGCCACAAATGAGACATGGTTAGGAGTTCTTGTTGAGTATATTTGAAGTATCTGTTGTTTTCATCCATCGTTGAGTCCCAACGATGATCCATGAAGACTATGCCGCATGTATCCACCCGACCAAGACATGATACATCAACGAAGTCAACGCCAAGACATATTGCGTTTACATCGCATCAGCAAAGCATCAAGAGATTAAAGCCACACAAGCTAATCCCAGACAACCTTGCCGACCTATACACGATGTCACTGCCGAAGTCAACCTTCCAGAAGCTTGTTCGAGGAATTGGTATGCCTAACTATCATATGCAATTCTTGTAGTTCTCATTTGGAAGTTCTGTCAAACTTAGGGGGAGTATTTAGAAGTATACTCACTTGATCTTAATGTACTCTTTTTCCCTACGATTAGGAGCATTTTTCCATTGGGTTTTTGGTACCTAACTAGGTTTTGACGAGGTACCCATCCTGGGCTGATCATACATTTGTGAGCTCTTCTACCTACGTCCAGAAGATGTATAGTTTTGACCTTATGCAACTTCTCACTTTTCTCCTTAGTCTATGGTTTTTCTCCTACCTTGGGTTTTACCATAACGAGGTTTTGTGAGTTTTACCTTTTTATGCATTCTTCGATTAATTTAAGACTTGTATTCGTTCATTGTGTCAACGACTTCATCAACTGAACTTATTTCATAACTGAAGACCTGATGCGCCATTTACTTGAGTATTTACACACTTAAGGGGGTGTTGCAATCCTATTGGAATATGAATGTGATTGTGTAAATCCTAGTGTATCTAGGGATATTTTTGAATATTCCCTTTAGTAGTTAATATCCTATTAGAGTTGTAATCCTAAAGGGGTAAGGAATTAATCTTCCCTACTACTATAAATAAGGCACAATTGGGTGGAATAGAACACACCTCACAATTACACATCTCTCTTAGGGCAGTAATTAATTCCCAATCCGAGAGATTTCTTGACACGATATTTAATGGAGCTCATAAAAATTTGTCGTGCCAAAAGAGATCGTAAAATTAATAAATTCATTTCATTGAAGACGGTTTTCAGAAAAAAGTATCTGAGAATAAGAAATCACTTACTGCATTTTCATTTTTTGATATGTCTAGACTTTGATGAAATAATTCCTAATCATATGAAAGTAGGTTGTGGTTTCATTTTCCTTGAAATGGAAAACAAGACAAACTTTAATCACAAGCTAATTACTTGTTTGATGAATCCTCTGTCAAGTGTTTCTTCCCAACAAGACTATACCAGACTTCTAATCTGAACCGTCCAACAATATCTAATGGTTCTAAAATTTCCACGTCAGATTATTTTCATTGACTCGAATTAAAAGAAAAGAGTTCGGATCATTGCATGATCATTTTTTTGAGAATCTTGAGAATTCATAAATCATATCCGTTCATCATACATCGTGCGATAAAAAATTATTTTAAATATTTTTATTACAAAATAAATACAAACAGTACTTAATAAAAATTAATTGTATGATGTACGATAAATAAACACGATTCACATATCATCAGGATCTTTACCAGATCCGGAGAGGATCCTGTTGGAAAGGAAAAATCACGTTCCAATCCAGCAAGGATGGAAACCATTTGAGACGCTTTAAAAAATTTGGCATCGCAATCAAGAAAACGGCTTTTGCTGACACGAAAGGGACCCACCTGGCCCACCAACGTCATTATCATGACAATGACACGTAATAGAGTTTGGTTAGTTGGCCGAACTCCGGTCAGACCAAAGGGGCGGTAATAAAGCCCAATTATAATATATACGGAACGGAGAAACGGTGACGGGCGTTAGTCAACGTACACAAGCAAGAGTCAACAGTGGGAGGTGCAAAACATTTTGTAAGTTGGTTTTGTTAGGTTTTGACGGAATCTCACGAGGTCCGTCAAATTCCGGGGATCGGCAGGCAGACCAACTCAGCTCGGCCATCTATTGACAATTCTCAACTGCCTTCATTTAAGTCCTCCATCTCTCTCTCTCTCTCTCTCTCTCTCTCTTTCTCTCTCTAGATATTTATCAAGAATTTGGAAAGCTGGGTTTTGTGGTAGGAAGTGGGAAGATCACAGAGGAGGTGGTTGAATATAATTGGATTGAAAATTTAGCTGCAAGAGAGAGAGAGAGAGAATGGAATCATCGAATGGGAATGGGAGTGGGAAAGGGATGCAAGAAGCATATGAGGAAGTGGAAGAAGAAGCAAACTTTGAGAGCGACGAGATAGAGAGAAACAAAATGGGAATCATGAGAGCACTTGTGGAAAGAGAAGATCCCTCCTCCAAGGTTGGGATTTGGAATTGGATTACTCCTTCCTCTCTCTTTCCCTTTCCTCTTTTTGCTTCTTTTTTCTTTCTTTTTCTTTTTTCTCCTTTGCTTTTGTTGAATGGTTTTTATTTATTTACATATAAATATTCTAATTTACTCTAGTTACGAGAAAAAGGGTTAAAATTTGGTCGTAATGGCAGACACATTGGTTTAACCAACTGATCTAATTCACGTTAGTTATACGTGATGATTATGGATTTGGTTCTTCATTAATCCTAAGAAGTACCTTTTGTTAGCATTTCTGTCCAATGTCGCTACTTTTGCTTAGATTTTTTATGTTAAAAATGGTTGTGATTTCAGATGTTTGTGATTGTTGTATATCGAGCAAGTGTGGTTAAATTGGTTTGGTAGGAAATGCAACCGAGTTCAATTGAATTGTTTAATGCTCAAATTTCTTATGGAAGTAAGAATTTAATTTTGGTTAATCCAGGAAAATTCATAAACTTATTACTTGCGTTAGTCCTAAAATTAGTGTTTAATTTGAAGCTTTTGCATACCTAATTCACTCTGTGGGCCTTATATGCATCTAGATTGCTCGCATTGTTCACATTCTTCATACATTTGCATAATGCTGGTGTGCTGGTGTGCTGTTATGCAGGATGTGGATGATTCCATGATTCGGAGATTTCTTCGGGCGCGTGATCTGGATATTGAGAAGGCTACTAACATGTTCCTCAAGTATCTGAGTTGGAAGAAGCCATTTGTGCCAAATGGTTCAATCTCGGAGTCAGAGATTCCAAAACAACTTGCTCAGAACAAGCTGTTTATGCAAGGTGTGGACAAGACGGGACGCCCCATTGTGGTTGTGTATGGTGGGCGGCATAAGCAGACCACACTCGAAGAGTTCAAACGTATGTACTACATTTTCGGGGACTCTGATAATTTATGAGACTGCATATATTTTGGATTTGAGATAAGATTCTGAGAAATGCTTTCAGTTTTAAGTTTTCGACATTGCCCTTTGCAGGTTTTGTAGTCTACACCCTTGAAAAAATATGTTCCAGGTAACTCAATCTTCGTTATGACAATGTATTTTTGGTGGTTCGATCATTTTTGTATGATAGGTTTGATGGATTATCGATATCTTTGAATGAGCGCAGAACGATTGTATTACGAAGTTAACCTGGTAAGAGTTGAGATGTGAACTGCTATGTCATAGACTCATACGTAATATGTTGGCTTTATCTTTCAGAATGCCAGCAGGAAAGGAAAAGTTTGTGTCCATTGCAGATATTGAAGGATGGGGATATACCAATAGCGATGTTCGTGGATACTTGGCAGCTCTGACAATCTTACAGGTTCAAATTAGCTCGATCCATTTTATCAAATGAGATTTGTCTTTAATCGATTTGTTGAATGAATGCAATCGGAGTGTGTGTACCCGTTCTGTTCAATTGTGTGATTTTGCTTTTGCATCTGCACTTTGTTGTCTTGGGCAGGACTGCTACCCGGAGAGGCTTGGCAAGTTATTTCTTGTCCATGTGCCTTATGTATTCATGACTGCTTGGAAGATGGTTTACCCATTTATTGACAGCAAAACCAAAAAGAAGGTAAACTAATTTGCAGCCGCTACCGTAATCTTTCTTTTTCTTGTGGTCAACGGGGGAGTAGAGATACGAAATCAAGACCCCTTCCAACATTGGGAAGAGAAGTACCACTAGACTGCTTGGATGATGCTAACATTGTTAATGTAGATAAACGAGAAACGTTGAATATGTCATGAACCTCATAAGGAAAATAATTTGATGCACTGTCAGACCCGGAGGCTCAAGGGAGATACTTTTGTTTGTTCAACATCACGTTATAACTAAATCTTCTGTTTACCATGTATCGTTGCAGATCATTTTTGTCGAAAACAAAAAGCTGAACTCAACCTTGCTGAAAGATATCGATGAGAGCCAGCTCCCAGAGGTATATGGAGGCAAACTGCCATTAGTTCCTATCCAAAACTGCTAGCTTCTTTTCTTAAATACATGTGGATGTAAACTCTTATTAGTTCCTGTCCGAAGACTCTGCCAACTTCTTCATGAGAAGAAGTTGTTGCCCTTATGTTCTACTACTTGTACGCCATTATTTTTCCGCCTATTGCATTGTGATTTACTACTGCATATGTTTCGGGATAACTTACAACGGAAGACGGTTTTTGTGATTTTAGTGAGTTACGTTTATGTATGTGTCGGACTGTAACTTATAGCAAAGGAATGCTGGCCAGAGTAAGTTTAAGAGCAATGCCTGAAAGTAAACGATCGAAATTAGCAGCGTTTGGTTGCCCAGATTATTGGACCTTCGTCCACGGACATACCAAGGCGAATGCAAAACTAGCCACCTATTGTTGTGCAGGTTCCGGAAACATTTCATCTGGCGTTGCAAGAGATGGAATAGAAGTCATCTTGCATTTACTAAATTTGATAAATATAAATAACTGCAAGATAAAACTTGAAACTAGGGTTTAATTCTTTTCGTTGTATATTTCTTACTCTCAGAGGTAATGCATACACACACACACATCCACATCTTGTGGTACAAGCAAATATTAAAGGACTCCAAGCTAATGTAGGAAGGAATCTACACCAAATTAAGAAACCTAATTACATTACAATTCTATTTGGTTGACTCATGCCATTACTCTCCCCCAAGTTAGTTTGCAAATTTCTCCCAAGCCCAACTTGTCCAATGAATCACGAAATCTTCTAGTAAGAATGGCATGTGTTAGGATATCTGCTAATTGTTCTTCAGTCCTCACAAATGGAATATCAACTAACTTAGTGTTAGATATATGTCAACAATCTGTGATAAAATTATATATGCTAATAAATAATAAATGAGAATAGGAAATTAACAGAGGATAAACAAAACAAAAATATAAAACATACAACTTGAAGATCGAGGCTTGCGTACCGCAATGTCCTTGAAACAGAAATTTCGTCCCTAGGATTCAACTAGGATTCAACGATCAAGTTAGAATTCCAGCACCGGAAAATTTAACTTCTGGTGAATTTATGTGTGATTCTCTCAGTAAGAAGGTTTAGGAATGTAGAAGAAGAATTTGATAATTTATGTGTTCTAAATGTCATGTAGATGGATGTATATATAGTGGGATTATGCTTGTTCGCAACAGGTATGAGAATGTGATGTGACTGTTGCGAGACATCTCTTCAGAGGAGTGCTGTGCTCTCTGCGTTTTTCCATTGGCTTCAGACTTCTTCTGAAAAGATAAGTCTGTTCAAAAATAATTTAATTAAATTCGAAATTAATTAAAAAATAATAATTAATTAAAGAATTTAATGTTCAGAGCCCAAGAGGCCCAAGGCCCATCTTTTGATAATTAATTATTAATTAATTATCAATTAATTAGTACATCCTAAAGCCCAACCCCAAGGTTGAGCCCAATTTCATTCTTAAATGTCCATTACTCCAATCACTTTCTATAAGAGAAAAACCCTTATAAAGTGAGGAAACCTTTTAGGAATGGCCAATATGAGACAATGAAATTTCTACTCAAAATTTCCAACAACACCCCACATTTGAGTTGAAATTTCATTCAAACTCCAACAATACCCCACATTTGAATGCAAATGTATGACTAGGCTGCCTAAAACTGAGAGATAATAAACATGATATGCATCGAGTGAAGTGTCTTTTGGACTTGAACTTACCCTAGTAAAAATATATCGGGTTTACTTGGTGATGCAGTGGATGTGGAAGATTTTGAACTGTTCACCGCAGTAGTAAACCGAGACAATATGCTACACACATATCACGTTTGCCACACGTTAATTCATACAATTGTGTTCATTTTGGCCCTGAACAGATCCTGGATTTCGTAGAAGCTTTAGAGAATTTAGCCATTTCAATTCTCATAAATGCGGCCCCATTTACTCCTATGTAGGTGACATTAATTAAGAATAGTCTGCCATATTCCTCTTGATAACAAGATATTAATGTCATTAAATGTATAAAACATAACCCCTCAAATTCAACATACAACACGCATTTTATCATAAGAATGGGTAAGTTGTGTCATTAAATGTATAATACATAATCAATGGATATTATTCCATTGGAGAGCAACTTCTTAAGAGTATTATGCCGACGCCTGATGTGTCGCGACTTTCCATTGTATACATGATTTTTGGCCCTTGATTGCGTGGCCATATTGTCACAATGTATACATATAGCAGTTACAAGCTTTGGCCACACTGGAATATCATCCAGAAAATGTTTAAGCCACTCGGCTTCATCTTCAGCCAAGTCTAAAGCTATAAACTCTAACTTCATGGTGAACCGAGCTATACATTTCTATTTAGAGGATTTCCAAGATATTGCTGCACCTCCCAAGGTAAAAACATATCCACTTGTCGACTTGGATTCTGTAGTGTCAGAAATCCAATTGGCATCACTGAAGCCTTCTACAACAAGTGGATACTTTGTGTAGTGTAATCCGTAGTTAATTGTATTTTTCAAATACCTTAACACTCTTACTAAAGCATCCCAATGCTCTTGTGCCAGATTAGTTGTATATCTACTAAGCCTACTTACTGCATAAGCTAAGTCAGGCCTAGTTGAATTCATCAAGTACATTACACTTCCAATTACTTGAGAATATTCAAGTTGAGATATGCCATTGCCTTTATTCTTCTCCAACTTGCATCCAGCATCAAAAGGAGTTGCAGCAGGTTTGCAGTCAAATTGACCAAACATTCGTAATATTTTTTCTGCATAATGGGATTGTGTAAGGACATACCTTTCACTATTTCTCTTAATTCCTAAAATGACATCGGCTTGACCTAAGTCTTTCATGTTAAAATTCGAATTCAACATTTTCTTTGTTTTGTTTATTACATCTTTATCGCTTCCCATTATGAGCATATCATCCACATACAAGCACACAATAACGCAAGTTTTATCATTACTCGTAATGTAGACACATTTATCAGACTCATTTATTTGAACCCAAGGCCCATCTTTTGATAATTAATTATATATTAATTATCAATTAATTAGTACACCCCAAAGCCCAACCCCAAGGTTGAGCCCAATTTCATTCTCAAAGATCCATTACGCCAAGCACTATCTATAAGAGACAAAACCTTATAAAGTGAGGAAACCTTTTAAGAATGGCCAATGTGGGACAATGAAATTTCTACTCAAAATTTCCAATACTTAGCATCCAGCTTCTCTTTTATGAAGGGTCTATCTACCTCAACATGCTTGGTCCTATCATGTTGTATTGGATTGTTAGCCATTTCCCGTGCAACTTGATTAGCACAGTACAACGTAGATCCCTTGGGCTTGAATCCTATCTCGGTAAGTAGAATCATAAGCTACAAGAGTTCGGAGATACCATGTGCCATTCCTTACTCGGCTTCTGCTGATGACCTTACCACCACATTTTATTTCTTACTCCTCCAGGTCACAAGGTGTCCGGCTACAAACGTAAAGTACCCTAATGTAGAACACCGATCAATTATACTTCCAGCTTAATCTGCATCAGTGTGCCCTTTCATCTACATATGCCTATATTTTTCTATACATCAACCTTTTTCCTGAAGCACCTTTCAAGTAACTTAGCATTCACATTATTGCCATCTATGGTCCTCGCTCGGAGCATGCATAAATTGACTAACCATACTTCCTGCATAAGCAATATCTGAACTTGTGAGTAACAAATAAATCAATCTTCCCACTACCCATTGATACCTCTCCTCGTTAGTTAGGACTTGATAAATTGCAAAATTATGATTATGCACGATAGGAGTATCTATTGTTGACATGCCAGCATATCAGTCATATAAAAGGTCCAAGAGATATTTACATTGTGACAAGTATATTCTTCGTAAGACCGGGCAACTTCAATTCCTAGGAAGTATTTGAGTCATCAATTCTATCTAGAAGGTAACACATAAATTGGTGGAAAATTTTCTGAGTTAGTACTTATATCAAGGATATCCGTTTGATAATGGACGAGTCCGTGAAGAGTAGGAGAGGGTGGATTTTAATCTGTTCCTGACTAGCAAGCCCATTTGGATTGGGGAAACAGTCACAGTCTAAGTCTCCCCCCTGAGGTTGTGGTCTTGTCTCGTTGGACAGTTCTGAGGCAACAGGCTTTGGTACATCAAACTAGCCACAGTTCTCGTATATGCATGTCTCCCTCTGAGGAGTATGCCTGGGGAGAAAAAATAATTCATCTTCACAAAAGGTGACATCTATGGTGACATACATATACCGTGTAGGTGGCTGATAACACCGATAGCCTTTTTGTTGAGTATTGAACCCAAGAAAAACACACTGCAATGCACACGGATTGGTTTTTGTGAAGATGGGTGTATGCCACATATCAAAAAACTCGTGGTTCCAGGTGAAGGTTGGAATAGAGCGTGACATGGTCTGCAAGCATGGCCAAAGGTGTTTGAAAAGAGAGAGACACAATGGCATGCGGTTCATAAGATAAACAATATAGGTCATTGCATCAGTCCAATATGTTTTAGGTGCACAAGCACCCATGAGGAGAGCACGGGTAGTCTAAAAATGTGTTGATTCTTTCTTTCAGCTACTCCTTTGTTTTTTTTTTGCTGAGTTTGAGGACAAGTAGTCTCATGGAGAATGTCATTGTCCTAGAAGGATTGGGAAACATCGTGATCAAGATATTCGCCACCATTATCTGATCTAAGAACTTTAACAGGAAGCAAATATTGATTGCAAACCATGTGATAGAACTTTTTGAAGATTTCACCCACATCACTTTTATTTTTCATGAGATATAACCAAGTCATTATGGTGCAATCATCTTGGTGCAATCATCAACAAACATTATAAACCAATGTACTCCATGGTAAATAGTAATTGTAGATGGCCCCCATGCGTCATAATGAATTAAGTCAAAAGGAATTGTTCTTTTATTAAACTCGGAGAATAAGAAACACGATGACTTTTAGCTAAGATGTAAATATTACACTTTAAGGAAGAATCTGAAACATTATGAACTAACGAAATGATGCATGACCCAGTCGAAGATGCTATAACTGAACAATCTTCATCTGTCCATTGTTACAACTTTGAACTTGATGAACACGACCCTGCAAAACATCATCCACATAGTACAACCCCCTTCTCTTAGTACTAGGCCCAATAATCACTTGGGCTCGAATATCCTGAAGTAAACAAAAAGTAGGAAACATTAGCACAACACAATTTAACTGCTTAGTGACTTGGCCCACATATAATAGATTACTGGAAAAGGTGGGAACAATTAAACAATTGTGTAAGAGGGTAAGTGTAGTAACCAGGGCAACACCCCCATTGGCCGTGACAATACTATTCCATAATGGTGGTACCGTGGAGTTAAGAGGGTATAATCATAAGTCATATGATCGGTAGTCCCCGAGTTAATAATCCAACCTGTATTATGATCAACAGATGCAATAACGGCAGTGCTCATATTACCTATACCATTAGATTGCTCATTGGAGGAGATCAAATTTAAGAGGGAAATTTGTGAGCGTAGGTCTTCTGGATCCGAGCCTTGCTCTTGTCATGCCAGTGGGCCTTGAAAAACAGCATCAATAGCCCTTTGTTCCACGACTGGACTTCGAACTCCAGGCCCATCATAACTAGCGGCAATGGCAGCAAGTCCAGGTCCAGCTTCAAAGATTTTGGCTTGTGCTGGATGTTTGTTGTTGGTATTCCCCTTGTTCTGTTTCATCTGTTCCAGGAACCATTCTGGGTGACCATGGATTTCAAAACATGTCTCATTCGTATAACGGGTTCCATTGCAGTGGCTGTATCGAAGTTTGTCCTTCTCAGCATCCTCAAAGTCTCGTACAACACGTGATGACCCAGAGAAGGGCTTACTAACCATGGCCATAGAAGGACCGCTGTCAGCATCCTTCCCTTCCAGCATGATGGTCTTCCTTTGTGCTTCTCGCTGAATGGTGTTGAAGCACTCCTCTATTCCAGGGACAGGTTTCTTTCAGAGAAGAGTACTTGGTACTGCATCGAACGAGTCATCTAGTCCCGCAAGAAAGTCATACACCCTGTCCTTCTGGAGATCATCCTCCCTACTCTTCAGGTCAGTTGCGCACACCATCTTATTGGGACGTTGTTTATCCATCTCTTGCCATACACTTCAATTCTGCAAAGTAGATATTCACTGGACGCTCGTTTTGCCTTGTCCTCGTTGCCATGCACCTTAACTCATAATATTGGGACTTGTCTGCCTCGCATTATACATTTCTGTAATGCTCTCCCAAATGTCATGTGCAATTGGTAACTCGATAAACAACCCAAGCAAATGCGGTTCCATGGTTTTCAGCAGCCATCCTCGGACAATCGCATCCTCGGTGTGCCACTTTGAGAACCCAGGTTCTGTCTCTTCAACCGCCAGAGTATCCATTGAGATATCCCATCATATTCAAACCTTCAACATGAACTTCCATCATCCTTGACCAAATTTCATAGTTCGAATCATTTAACTTGAATCCGAACGGTAGGACACTCAGGTTGGGAGATTCGTTTGAAGCAGGAGCCATAACTGGAAGCACAACTTTGTTTTCAGCCATCGAAGCAGCAGGTTTGTAGTTTTTGGGGTTTGGTTTTAGCATGAGCCTGTTGTCTCAAGACACCACACTCTTGATCTGTGTTTGTAGACGGTTTATTAAGCCAACAAGAGCTTTCAAGTTAGCTGTGGCTAGGGTTTAGAGGAAGAGACAAGCTGAAACCTGCTCTGGTATCAAGATAAAAGTTGAAACTAGGGTTTAATTCTTTTCCTTGTATATTTCTTCCTCTCGGAGGTAATACACATATATACACATCCACATCTAGTGGTACAATCAATATTAAAGGACTCCAAACCAAACTAGGAAGGAATCTATACCAAATTAGGAAACCTAATTAGATTCCAATTCTATTTACTCGGGTGGTCTGAAATAAGTAGCCTCATCGGACGGCAGTTTAGTTAGGGCTTAGGGGACCTCAAGCTGGTAAGTATGGATGGATCTGTCAACGACACAATTTAATGGTATAAGCAAGGTTTAAGTATGAATTTGTCTCAAGCTTCAATTATTCGATTGAATCAACCGAAGTAACATGAAAACTACACATGGTGAACATCAGTTTAATTGTATTATTCAGACATCAGAACTCCATCCAGAACCGACGGTGTTACAGAATCCAAATGTGTAAATCATGACTAAAAGAAAAGTATTAAGTTTGCAAACATCACTTTTTCTGATGTAGAGGAAGCTATGAATTATGAAACCTCATGTCAAATGATGCACCAGAAAAGAAAAAAGAAAAAAGACTGCCAGGCAATTCTCATCCGATCAGTAGCTTGTTCTCCGCCAAAAAACTGTAAGTGGGTACCTCTAGATTGAATGGTGCAGGCCCCTTGCGGATCCTGCCAGAAATGTCGTAGTGCGAACCATGGCATGGGCAGAACCAACCACCAAAATCACCAGCATTTGGCAAGGGGATGCACCCTAAGTGAGTGCAGACCCCGACAACAATAAGCCATTCTGGATTTGTAACCCTCTCTGCATCCTGTTGGGGATCACGAAGGGACTGAACATCTACACTGTTAGCCAACTTGATGTCATCTTCAGTTCTACGCCTAATGAAAACAGGCTTCCCTCTCCACTTTACAGTAACAGTAGTACCAGGCTCAATGCTCGACAGGTCAACCTCAAGGGAAGCAAGGGCAAGAACATCTTTGCTGGCAGACATACTCAGTACAAACTTGAGGATGAGAAGCCGGATCAAGGAGGCATACACAAATCTGCCTCCTGTCAAGACGAAATAAGCAAATGCACGCTTGCTGGGGTCACCAGGTGGATACCTTTCATGGTTGTACTCATCATACACAATTTTTGAAGAAGGATTCTTGGCAGCTGCCACGGTAGCTGGGACGTCTGAGAGAAAACCAATATCATTTCCAGGAGCGAGGGCTTCAGAGGAAAATCCTGAAATGAAGAACCAACCATTCAGCAAACAAGTTCCATATACTATTGAATCTCATGCAAACAATTTCCAAAATACCATGTGAAGAAACATCACATTTCCCAATCTACACCTAACGAGAAAAGCGTATCAACATTCAGCAAGGCACTTTCCAATCAAATTACTAACTATTGGCATTTAGCAAAAAAACTAAAATAGCTAGATTATAACAAAACGAAATGACCTTCCAACTCCAGCCAGAGAGCGTGGGTACAACTCATGTGTAACATCTGTATAGTACAGAGACTGAATGCAAGTTATGACTCTAGAAAGAAGACATGGGTTCATCATCCAACCCTTGGTTACAGCAGCTGTCCCAAATATCGACCTAACTATCTACATATCCAGAAGCTAACAAGATAAATCAGTGCCACATGACGCCCAAGTCTCGACTCGTCATTGTATCATACTATCAACCGAACTTGTGTAGTAAACCATAATCCTTAAAGGAATCTCATTTATTAAAACCTAAAAGTTACCATCTTTTTTTTCAGGAACTGGAATCCTTAAAGAAATGAATATAAGTAAAAAAAAAAAAAGGCTAACAAAATAGACTCATTTTTTTTTTGTCATTTTATTAATGCGGACTTCTTTCAATCTCAATAGACAAAGCACAACATTACTAAGAAGAGATTCAAACAACAATTAATGCATATCCTGCTAAACTTAAAAAAAAAAAGTGTATTCGGCAATATAATCTCCAATCAAGTCTTGAAATGCACCAAAATCAAATTGGAAAAACATCGATACGGAGCAAATACAAATGCTATGGATTAACAAATCGAAAAGGATCCCGCATACGGTGACGTATCCAATTAGAAATGTTAAATTTCCATTTCGATTTAACCAAAGATCGTACCATGGAAACAAATGGATCGAAAAAATTTGCACAAATCATTAGATTGAAAATAAAAAAATTTAGCAAATAATCACAGAAATGAAAAGAATAATTTTTTAAAATAAAATCCCAAACACTATAAATCAATTTCAATTTCAAAATCTAAAAAATTAGAGCCGTGATTGGATTGAACAAGCACAACCGATTGAATAGAATCAAACCCTAAATACATCTGAAGAAGGTACGGTATGAGCGCTGACCTCTAATGAGAGATGGAATTTTGGAATTGAGGAAAAAGGGGGCGGGGGATCTGGAAGCAAAATCGGAGGAAGAGTCGTCGCTGTTGTTGTTGGTACTGAAAAGCGGATGGAATCCGCCGGAGACGAAGGCGGGGGTGGTATGCGACGACGACCGCCACGCTGCTGCGGAATATGAAAGCCTTCTTCCCGCGACCCTCAGCATTTTCCTCTTCTGCAATCGCTCGGTACCAATGGCCTCAGCCCCCTCGAGTCCCGACGTCACCAACAAATCACAAATGCTTTTTTCTTTCTTCTTTTTGTTTTTCCTTTTTTGGCTATTTGACCACCATTGCAAAGTCCAACCCTAACATATACGGGCCAAAAACGTCGTCGTCCTATAAACGATGGCATAAGTAAATATTATATAAAGAATTTCTCAAAGTCTATTGACAATTTCTTATTATAAAATTGATTAATTTTTTGGTTTCCTTTGTTTATTGAAATAAATGTTTTTTTTATTTCATTAATGGGCTTTTTAATTAATTACCAAAAAACCAAAAAAATAGATGAATAATATACTCTTCTTTCAGAAAATTAAGAGCGACAGATAAAAAGGAGTAAAATGATTAGTTTTCGATCGACTCAAATTTCAATCAATCTTCTCATTGAAGAATTATTAGACTAATTAATCTACCCTTTTCGTATCCCCAATCCTATTTACCAGCTTAGTTTTTTCGCCTTTTCACGGAAAAATGATCAACACCGAATCCTTTTACTGAGGATCCGAAGATCTCGTAATCGTGTTTGTTCATCTGATTTTCTAACCGCACGATGACGGGATCAGGAGGGTCCTTTTCCCTTCTCACGAAAACATTCACCGATGCCTCTCCATTCTTCAATCCAAAGTATATCGACACGAGGCGGCTTCCAAAACAATTACATGAAACTGGTAAATTACTGGTTCAAGCATATTACCGCACTCATGTAATGTAGATCACCCAAGTTCTAAGCTGCCAGTTGATGAAGAAATTATGAAAAATCAAAACTTGTAGCATGTCAAATTCAGGCTTCGGCCTCTTGCTACACATAATTTAAGAACAAGCATCTCTCCAATTAGTTGGCTGTGCTTCAACAACGTCGTCGCCTTTGTGTAGTAGTAACATTTCCAACTCAACAAAACGGTATTGTATGTTTGGATCCACGTAGTGTTAAATCCACCCGAAATCTACTCATCTGCAGATGCAGAAGAATGATGGGGGAAAGTCTCCCACACATCAGCCCAGCTCCTCACTCCCTCAGCTACATCCTTCACCACAGATGCTGCCTCTTTCACATCAACACGGATTTGATCCTTGCTGTCCCTCTCTCTCAGTGTCACCGATGATGTTGAATCAACCGTGATTGCAAAAGGTACACCCAGTTCATCTGTTCGAGCATATCTTTTCCCAATCGAGGTACCTGATCGAATAAACAATCAAACCGTTAGAAACTCAAAACTGATTGAAAATAGGCTTCAAAAATTATGCATATATACACTCATGTCGGTGCAGAATAAGCAACTTACTACTACTGAACCCTACTACCAGTCTACAACAAACGGACTAACTAACTATTATGTCCGGGAACATCCCATTGAGAAGTATGGATAGATCAACATGTGATAGAACTTATATTCCATATTTCACTCTTACAATTCAATACAGCAAGCCTATGGTAAGAGGATGTCACAAAATGCCCTCAAGTGGATTTAGCCGACGTCACTGTTAACATCCGATACTTGCAGAGCAAAATCCAATGAAATAAGCCAAAACTAAAAATTAAACTTGGCACTGCAGCAATCATCTGACATGTTTATCTCCAACTATACCTACATAACCACACATCTCCATCTATACAAGCTAGAAGCTACGCATTTATATTTGAAGATAATTCAAGATATTTAAAATAACAATACGGAAAGAGGATCATGAAATATAAACAAAATTAACGGATAAGCTTGCATTACTGCAATCTAGTAAACATGTTTGTATAAGGCTACCCACACATCAACAGCTATCATCACAAGATGCATCTAGCTACTTACCCATTTATACTTCCTACATGCCAAAGAAACAAACAGAGATAATTGTCTTATTTCCATACCTGTAATGTCAATTTTATGCGAGATTCCAGCAGCAGTCAATGACTTGGAAATTTCTTTAGCAACATCCTCATACTGATGGTTCTGAACCAGAGGGAAAACTGTGCACTTGATGGGTGCCACAAGTGGGGGGAAACCAAAAACATTCAACTGTTGATCAGCAGCTTTACTAGGCCTCGTGTAGTACGTGTGCTCAAAGAGGCAATATATAATTCGGCCGATACCAAAAGATGGTTCAATTACAGAAGGCGTGAATACTCTCTGGTGTTCTTTCTTTTTCTCCTTTGAAATTTTTACCATACTCTTCTTAACGATTACATTCTTCCCCAGAGTGCAGACGTAAAACTCCACCTCCCCTTTAGACTCTAAATCAGCCTTCAGTGCCATAGCTTCTTGTTCTTTCATGGACTGAAATGAATAACTTAATACATTAACACAACAACTATATTGAACAGAACTACGAGATGAAGAATCAAAAGAGAGTATTCTATATTCACCTCCAACGCTTCAATTACATTCTTTTGGTTCCCCTTGAATGCAAGGCCGATCTCTTTCTTTACTGGAGTTATGACCAATACCTAAAAATTACATAACAAGTAAAAAAATGATACTGTTCTTCCTACAGGTGAAGTCAGGAAATCAAGTTTACTAATAACAACAATGGTGTGCATGGTCTGCACTGCATAAAACATTACCTCTACTTCTCTTGGTTCTGGATATTTTTCATGAGCCACAAGAGCTTCACCACTTTTCTCCTGTCATAAAAGAAAAACAACACTCCATAAACACATAGCTTTCTAAATCAAAGTAGGGTAAAGCCTTAGCATCACTTTATGTTCTAAGGCTCCTTTCGTGTTCGTAAAACAGTTTCACAGATAACACCCCAAATTTTAAAATTCCGAACTAAAATGCCACTAAAGCAAGACACTACCAATGAAACCAAAAATCAGTCAACATTTTTTACAATCATAGTATCTCAACATAATGATCAATAAAAAGTAATCTGTAGTTAGAGTTTACTAAAA
Source organism: Pyrus communis (assembly GCF_041283825.1). Taxonomy (NCBI): domain Eukaryota; kingdom Viridiplantae; phylum Streptophyta; class Magnoliopsida; order Rosales; family Rosaceae; genus Pyrus; species Pyrus communis. Next base: position 7,902,560 of record NC_142580.1, on the reverse strand, counting down.
GATATCTAATAAATCCTTACTGTATGAGCACGCAAGTCAAATGCAGATCTATCAGCTATACCAACACACTCAATCCAGCCATAGGAACTCTCAATCTCAGCATCCCAGCAATCAGCAGCATAGTGAGCCATTTCATTTGCAAGGTGCTGACGGAACCTTAACCGTTTCTTGTCAATACCTAAACGAGTAAGGAAAAGATATACTCTTCCAATGAAGTAGCCCAAAGTTTCATTGTTGACAATTCCCTAAATCAAGTGAAATTGCAGCAATGTCAAACTACGATATAAAAACGAACAAAATGGTAAAGATATTTTATGGAATCCAACCTTAGCAACTGATTCACCCAAACGGAGTGTCTTTGCAGATTCCCCTGACATTTGCAATTCCCTAGGGAACATCAAAAACTCCAACTCTGCAACCTCTGTGAACTTTGGGTGAGATTTGTCTTCGGGATCTACAAAATGCTCAATCTCTGCCAGTGTAAATTCCCGAACTCTCAGAAGGCCTTGGCGAGGAGATATCTGTGCACACATTAACTTGTTAGGAATTGAGTATTTAACATAGGCAAAACACAAGTCAAATGACCTTTTAAATCTTCGGGGGAAAAAAAAAAAAAGACCTTTTAAATTGGTAAGAAAAAATAAACAGTGATAGTGTTATACAAAATTCTCAGTACCACAACCATTTATGGCCCGACAAAAGCATGCATGATCTTTTTTCTAAAATCATAAGGGAAGAGATTATAACCTCATTTCTAAAGGCCTGCCCAATTTGAGCTGCAGCAAAAGGAAGTTTGTTGCCATTGTAATAATACAGATCCTTAAAATTCACAAATATGCCTTGGGCAGTTTCTGGACGCAAATACCTGCAGTACAACAAAGAGATACATGAAACAAGAACAACAAAGCAGAAAAAATCTCTCGCAATCCATAGGTATTGATTCTAACATTATAGAAACAAATTCAAAATGTCGTTTATGCATATGAGTGCTCACCCAGGGATCAAGCCAGATGGACCAATTGAAGTTTGAAACATCAGGTTGAAAGGATAAGGATCAGATAGAGGATTCTTCGTGTCAGGGGCAGTAATACCAAACTCCTTAATCTTTGCACCTAGATCTTCAGGTGAGAGATCATCCAACACCGCAAGTATATGTTTAAGCTCCTTGGCCTTCTCTGCAGTAATGTTGAGATCCTTTTGAAGCTTATCATTACAAAAATCCTTCAGCAAGTGATCCGCTCGGTAGCAAGTCCCAGTTTTCTCGTCTTTCACCATAAGATCAGTGAATTTTTCGACATGGCCAGATGCCTTCAGAACCACCTCGGGTGTAACACAGGGGCAGTCAACTTCCAGCATGTTCTCCTCAAGAACAAAATGCTGCAAACCAAATAAAAACATTAAAAGTCAATGATTATCCATTCCTTCCCCTCATTTGTGATGCTATTCAGAAACCGAAAAGCTTGTTACCGTTCTCTATAAGCAATTTGTGAAAAACAAACTACACACAAATTTATAGCATCCCATTAGCTGATTACTGAATTTACAATAATTTGACGGAAGAAATCACACTGTCAAAGCACAAATTCATACAATTATATACTTTTTACAGCCACTTGATTCGCAGCATTAATTTGAAAAAACCGATTATTTAAGTTTATGCATGTCAATGCATCTAACAAACTCAGCACGAATTAAGCAAAAAAAAAAAAAACTAGAGCAATGAAGTTAATCGAACCTGCCGCCAAAAAGCTAGCACATTGGACTTGACGGCGCAACCGGGCGGACCGTAGTCATACAATCCCGCAACGCCACCGTAGATGTTGAAAGACTTGATGTAGAAGAGACGCCGTTCAAGCGTATTCGACACCGCCTGACGGAACGCCTCCTTGTTACCGGACCCTTCGCCGCTGCTCAATGTGGCCTGGAGGTCCTTCTCGATCGAAGCTTTCTCCAGCTTGAGCGCATTCAGAGCTGCAATGGCGGCGTCAAGTTCCGACTTGTCAGCCTTGCGGTCCTTCAAAGCCCGCACTTGGCTCCCCTGGCTTTCAACCTCCGACTGCTTGTCGGCGAGAGCCTTACGGAGCGAATCTTCCGGGGCGGCCATCAGCGGAGGGAGACGGAAGTGAGTGGAAGAGCGGAGTGAGGTAGTGACCACAAGCTGCGGCTCGCGCGGGTTTAGGTAAAAACCCTAATTTTGCTTTTTTGTTTTTTTTTTTTTTCCTTCCTTTTCTTTCACAATCAGCACTTCCCAACTATCAGTGGGTTTATTTATAGTGAACTATCAGAAAAGAGAAACTTGATCTTCAATTAATACAACAAAGTTCAATAGGAATGAATCAAATCACTGTAATATTCGGTAATTTAATACCTAATTCATCCAGAATTTACTTAATCGCATAAATATTAATTATAATATACATGTATTTGATACAATCTTTATTTGACGGTTAGAATAAGTTATGTAAATACTGTAATATTCGGTAATTTAATACCTAATTCATCCAGAATTTACTTAATCGCATAAATATTAATTATAATATACATGTATTTGATACAATCTTTATTTGACGGTTAGAATAAGTTATGTAAATAGAGAAATGCTGAAGAAACTTTCTTTAAAATGTGACTCTTTATAAATTCTTTGTCACCTTATATTTTTGGCACAACATTTTATAATATGGGTACGAAAATTATGCCAAAAACATGAGAACCGTCGAATGTATTGTTTTGGTTCACGGAATTTTCTTCGTCTAGTTTTCCTTTTTCATTGATGTGCTGTTTTTTTCTTCGCGGGTTTCGGCTTCCTCCCCTCACATGTGTGTATTTTTAAATAAAATTGCAAAAGATAGGGGACATGGGGGTCGTTCTACCCGAGAGTTAACTCTTTCTAATCCTCTGAGCGGGAAGGAGATAACTTACTTTCTAGTTGTTGACTAAATTGTTGAAGCTAAGAATTTAAAGTGGGAAATTCAATTAAGAGAGAAAGAGAGAGAGAATTGTAGAGAGGGAGAGTAAAATATAATTGTGGTTCTCATTACTTCAACTGAATAATACACATGATATTTATACATACATATCATATCCCAACATATGTGCTAGCTCAGCATAATATATATAACTAATCACAAACATTCCAAGCTTAACAACTAAGTAAAAGAATATAATCTGGTGGTGGTTGTGATGCATTGCTGCTATGTGAGGTTGTACTCTTAACACACCCCTTCAAGCTAAAGAAAGGTGATTGAACTAAAAGCTTGTAAGTAAGAGCAGCAAATCGATCAGCAGCTAAAGACTTGGTAAAAATGTCTACAATTTGGAGAAGGGAAGCAACATGTTGAACACCAATATGACCAAGTAAAACCTTCTCTTGAATATAGTGATAGTCAATTTTAATATGCTTAGTTCTAGCATGGAAAACTGGATTGAATGCAAAAGCAATGGCACTTTTGTTATCACAGTAGATGACTGGTGTCTTTAACGAAGGGAAGGATATATCATGCAGAATTTTGCACACCCATGTAATCTCAGTAGCAGTATTAGCAAGAGACTTGTACTCAGCCTCTGTTGATGACCTAGCCACTGTGGTTTGTTTCTTAGCACTCTAGGAGATTAGATTAAGGCCTAATAACACATAATACCCACTAGTGGACCTTCTATCCACAGGGCAGCTTGCCCAATCTACATCAGACCAAACAGTGAGACATTGAGTACCTCTAGTAAACCAAAGTCTTGAATCCATAATGCCCTTAAGATATCTCAGGATGCGTTTAACTGCCTGCAAATGTATTATTCTTGGAGAGTGCATATATTGGCAAACCTGATTGACAGAAAAGGCTAAATCAGGCCTTGTCCAAGTGAGATATTGTAAGGTAGTAAATGTAGACCTATAAGAGGTGGGATCAAATAGAAGAGTACATGAATGGTCTAGTTTAGAAATAGACACAGGTGTTGCATAAGGTTTAGCTCCAAGCATATTTGTCTTTTTTAGTAAGTCTAAAGCATACTTAGTTTGATGCATTAACAAGCCCTTATCAGATATGTGTACTTCAATACCTAAAAAGTAATGAATATCTCCCAGATCCTTAACAGGGAACATGGCTTGAAGTTTGGATATGATTGATTAACACTCAGTGGTTGAACTTCCAATGATGACATAAAACCAATATAAAGGTAATGGAAGTGTCTCTTTTAATAAAGAGAGTGGTATCAGAGTATGATGAACTAAACCCAGAGAGAGAATAACATTGTAAAAAACCTTATACTAAACTCTATGGGCCTGTTTAAGGCCATAGAGGGATTTCCTAAGCTTGCACATATGATGAGGTTTAAAAGGATCCACAAAACAAGAGGTTGGAGCATATAAACATCTTCCTTTAAGTGACCATGAAGGAAAGCATTACTTACATCCAATTGATGTACAAACCAATCATAGGTAACTGCAATGGAGAGTAAGATTCTGATGGTAGTAGGTTTAGCAACAAAACTAAAGGTTTCTGAAAAATTCAATCCTTCCTGTTGATGGAAACCTTTAGCAACAAGTCTTGCTTTGTACCTTTCAATGGTACTATTTGGTTTGTGCTTGACTTTGAAGACCCACTTGCAACCTACAAGTTTGTAATTTGAATTATTAGGAACTAACTCCCAAGTGCCAATGGACTGTAAAGCTTGAAATTCAGATTGCATAGCTTCCATCCAGTGAGAATGCTTAGAAGCTTGGAGAAAAGTTGATGAAGTGGTAGGTAATGTTGTAAGATGATCAACAGTGGGTGGAAGAAAGTGTTTAGTGGTAATGAACACCTTGGGTTTATGAATACCTACCTTTGCTCTTGTAATCATAGAATGAGTGTTTACAAGAACTGGAAGTTGTAAGGATGATGACTAAGATAGAGGACTAGAATATTCTTCTGTGCTTGAAGACGTTGCAGGAGTATGTATTGAATCTGGAACAAAAGAAGATGTAGTATTCTTCTCAGTAGTTGAAAATATGGGTGAAGTAGATGATTATGGTGTAGCTGCAGTTGAAGTTTGTTTATCAAGATGTGACACTGGCAAAGGCAGATTAAGAGATATATGAGTGGGGGGATGATGAGGCGCACATGTACTTTGAGCTGAAACCTGAAAAGACAAATATTTGTAAGGAAATAAGGATTCATCAAACACCACATTTCTTGAGATGTATAGCCTATTAGAGATAGGATCCCAACAGCTATAGCCACTATGATTCAAGCTATAACCTAGAAACACACATTGTTTACTTTTGAAATCCAACTTGTTTCTTGAATATGGTTGCAACCATGGATAGCAAGCACATCCAAAAGTCTTCAGTGTATGATACTTGGTAGAAACATGGAACAAGATTTCCCAAGGATTGACCATAGAAAACTGAGAAGGTAACCGATTAAGGAGATAGATAATAGTCTGAAATGCTTCAACCCAAAACTATGTAGGTAAATCATTTTGAGATAACAATGTTTTGCCCATTTCAACAACATAACGATGTTTTCTCTCTACACACCCATTTGCTCAGAAGTGTGAGGATAACTCAATTGATGCATGATGCCTTGATCATTAAAAAAGCTTTGAAATAACTTATTTAAGAATTCACCCCCTGAATCAGACCTTATACTTTGAACTTTGAATTCAAGCAAAGTTTGAATCTTTAAAATAAAGGTCTTAAAAGTGGAGAATACATCAAACTTAAAATGTAAAGGGTAGAGCCAACTATATTTGGTAAAATCATCCACTATTAATATTATTATATATAATCTGTAACCAGTACATGAAGGTGTGAAGGAGGGACCCCATACATCTGTGTGTAGCAATTGAAGTGGCCTAGTGGAAGTACAAGGTAAAGTGGAAAATGATAGTCTAGAAGCCTTCCCAAGTTGACAGGCAATACATACTGACAAACTATTAACAGAACCAATTACAAAGAGATGATTCTTATTCACAACAGAATGTAAAACCCCACCAGAAGGGTGTTTAAGCTTACGATGCCAAATATATATATCAGCCTTAGCAATCATCAGAGCAGTTAGTGAAATTGCAATTCCAGAGACACCACTTGAAGCATTCCAATAGAAGGGGTACAAACCTCCTTTACTGGGGCCCTGGAAAAGCATTTTCCTAGTTCTTAGGTCATTGACATAGAATCCAAAACGATCAAATGTCAGAGAACACCAATTGTCATATACGAACTTGTAAACAGATAACAAGTTATGGGAAGCCTGAGGAACTAAAAGGACGTCATTTAAATGAAAAGTAGCATGTTTGGTTCAAATGAGTGCATAACCAGCATGAGAAATGCACAGACCTTTGCCGTCACCAACAAAGAGTTAATCATTGCCAGAGTAGGGAATGGCAGAGTTGAGTACGGAGGGATCAGGTGTGACATGATGGGATGTTCCGCTATCAGTGAGCCAATAGCTGGGAGGTGTAGAAGAAGTTATGGCAGACATTACAATATAAACTTGAGATTAAGCAAACTAAGAGAGACGATTACATGTAGGAGCCAAGTGACCATATTGGAGACATAGCTGACATGGAACTAAGCGACCAGAGGAAGATGATTAACCAAAATTCTGGCGAGAATGACCAGCACCAAGAATGCCACTTGAGTTATTGTTGTTCCAGTTGTTAGGTTTGTTTCCCCCAAATTTTTTATTATGAGTATACCGATTTCGGCTATGAAAACGATCACGAGAGTTGCCTATGTTGGAATTGCCAACATGATTAGAAGATTAAGCAGCATAAACATGAAATGGTGCAGTCGAGGAGGAAGAAGCTCTGGTTTTGCGTTTTTGGAATAAGATTTCATTACTCAATAGAAGGCCATGAAGCTCATCAACAGTCACAGATTCATTTTGAATCTCAATAGAGTCAACAAATGACTTATACTCATCAGGAAGTTTAGATAAAATGTATACAACAAGATCAGACTGAGACAGTGGTCCACCAGCTGCAACAAGTTTATCAGAGATATCTTTAATCGAATTAAGGAAGTCGGTCATTGAAGAGTCACATTTCTAAATCATTTGAATGTTTGATTGAAGACTGTGAACATGTGTGCATGAAGCGCCTGAGAAACGTCGCTCAAGAGATTGCCACAGAGAATAAGAGTCTTCCATGCCACAAGGGAAGAAGATCTTCAAAGAGCGTAAAGTTGATCCAGATCCAGATCATCAAGATCTGATCGCAATCATACCAGGTCTCAAAAGATTCATTGAGAACACAAGTTCCAGAGGAATCACGAAAAAATTTAGGAGGACACAGATCCTCGCCATTGACGAGTCCAAGAAGCTTGAAGCGCTTCAGCACAAGAATGAAGAGACTGCGCCAAGTGATGTAGTTTTGACAATTGAGTTTCGTCAGAACCATTCCAGCTACTTTTGCAATGGAAATCATTCCAATCAATATGATCGGAGGGTTGGAGATGTCACTGTGAGGGATAATCGTTGTGGAATTAGGGTTTGCAAGAGGTGGAGAGTTAGAATTCGAGGAGTTTGCTGTCAACGACATATCAAGATTTGCTGAATCGAGAGAGGAAAAGAATAGATCAAAGAAGCAGCGATCTATTCGAAAGATCAGAAAATGCAAGAAATGCAAGAAAATTGCTAGAAAAGGGAAGTGCCGGATCGGAGTCAGTTAAACGATGGTGATGATACCATGTTGAAGCTAAGAATTGAGAGAGGGAAATTCAGTTAAGAGAGAGAAAGAGAGAGAATTGTAGAGAGAGAGTAAAATATAATTGTGGTTCTCATTACCTCAACTGAATAATACACATTTGTATTTATACATAAATATTCTATCCCAACATATGTGTCAGCTCAGCATAATGTATAGAACTAATCACAACCATTCCAAGCTTAACAACTAAGTAAAATAATCTAATCTGGTGGTGGTTATGATGTATTGTTGCTGTGTAAGGTTGTACTCCTAACATAAATCACAGGGTATTGGTTCTTCCATACCATCTTGTGCGGGTTTAGAGAGCAAGATTACTATAGTAAACCGATGACCAAATCCTTTATGTAACTCGACTTTGTAGGGTGGAAGGGACCTTAGTGAAAATAGTACGCATCGAGCCTCCAAACAAAAGTTTGTAAGGGTGAATGCAGGACTCAATGGGGTTTACCGAGTGGAAAAATGTTGCATTTTGCTTGTGTGTATTGTGCGCTGCATGCATGTTTCGGTTAGTCCGCATCAAAGTGGCTGCATATAATCCTTACTTAACTGCTTCATGTAATCTATTAACAACTCTGCTCAATTTTAATTAACCATGATATTGACATGTTAACCTAGGACCGAAACATATCCTAGACAAACTCAAGGAGAAGGCTGCTGCGGCAGAAAATGAGGAACTGGTAAGAAAGGAATCTTAGATTGATTTGTCAAATATTATAGATTGATATTTAATTACCTATTAAGTTATCAGTTAGCCTTATTTGTAGGGAATAGAATAGGAAACAAGTCATGTAAGACTTTGTATAAAGCTGTAAATCTCGTTGGTGTCAAAATACAGAAATTTATTCCTATACTTTATGCTTTTTATGATGGTACCAGAGTGAACGATATCTGGGAAAATAAAAGGCAAAACAACAAACATAAACCCTAGCAGACATCGCTATGGGCGATATATCAGAAAAGCCAACCTCTTCAGGCATGGCTTTGCATCAAAAGTGGGAAAATCCCAATCGCCCACTTTTCCTCCATCACTCAAACCGACCCGGTGCAATACTTGTGCCGCAGTCTCTCGTGGAGGATAACTATGGTACATGGGTTCAATCCATGACTATGGCTTTGACAGTGAAGAACAAATTAGGGTTTGTTGATGGAACGATCAAGAAACCTCATGAAGAACAATTTGAAGAATTACAACAATGGAATCGATGCAACAACTTGGTAAAAACGTGGTTGCTCGGATCCATGTCCAAAGAAATTTCTGGGAGCGTCATACACTGCAAGGATGCACGGCATATGTGGCTCGACCTGCAAGAAAGGTTTTCCCATGTGAATATTGTCCAACTGTTTCATATCGAAAACGAGATTCACGACTGTGTACAAGGTAAGATGATCGTTCGTTGTGTTCTATCCCAACATGTGGCCGTGACACAAAGAAGGAGATCACTTCCTACATTGAAACCCAGAAGACGATGAAGTTTCTCATAGGTTTGAACGAGTCTCACTCTACCGTTCGCAGCAACACTCTCCTTCTCGAACCTTTGCCCACTGTTAATAAGGCTTACTCACTTGTTCTTCGTCATGAAAGGCAAGTCGAAGTCTCAAGTGGACGGAGTACTGCCTAACCAGAAGCTGCTGTATTCGCTGTCAAAGGTGGAAACCGAGAATATGAAACTGAGGATGGTGGTTTGTGATGTGACAAGTGCAATAAGACGAACCACAGCACAAAGAACTGCCGCGCACATATCAAATGTACTTTCTGTGGTTGGAAGGGTCATTCGTACGAGTATTGCTGCAAAAGAAAAGCAGTCATAGACAGCGAACCAAGCCGTTCTGCCAAAGGAAATCAAGTTGCCGTGACCAACAAGGAGATCTCCAACTTCCCGTTCTCTCCAGAAGATTGCAAACAGATCCTTAAAATGTTGCATCAAAACAAATCTTCTTTTGCTAATCATGTTGGTAATTCTTCCAGCCACGATGATCTCTCAGGTAAAGCTTTTTCATTCATGCGTCATGGCAAGCACAATGTTTGGATCCTGGATAGTGGTGCCACAAATCACATAGTTTGCAGCCCCAAGTCCCTTACATCCTCTAGGCCTGTTCAAAACCACATTGTTGCATTACCCAATGGATCCCTTGCCACGGTCACTCATGTTGGCCAAGTCATTTTTTCCCCTAATTTTATCCTTGACAATGTTCTTTGTGTCCTAATCTTTACGTTAAATTTAATATCCATTAGTCAATTGGCCTATGATTCATTTGCTATTACCCTTTTCTTAAACCATTTTTGTGTTATCCAGGACCTACGATCGGGGAAGATGATTGGGACGGGAATTGAACGGGAGGGACTCTACTATCTCGACTCACCGAAGAAAGGAACATGCAATGCCATCCAAACCATCGATCCCCACCTTTGGCACCAATGCCTCAGACATCCATCACCTAAAGTTACCATGTTGTTTCCCTTTTTCTCCAATAAAACCTGTGATCTCACTCAATGTTTAATTTGCCCTTTGGCTAAACAAACAAGGTTGCCTTTCCCTTTAAGTTCCATGTCTACTACTTCTTGTTTTGAATTAATTCATGTTGACATTTGGGGTGGTTATCAAGTATCTTCTCTTTCTGGTGCAAAGTACTTTCTTACCATTGTTGATGATCATACTAGGTGCACATGGATCTATTTGATGAAACATAAATCTGATACAAAGGACCTTCTCACTCGATTCATTCATATGGTTGCCACACAATTTAATACTCAAATTAAAATGGTTCGCAGTGATAATGGTCCTGAGTTTAAACTTGATACATTTTATGCATCCCAAGGAATTCTTCATCAAACTAGTTATGTCCACACACCCCAGCAAAATGGTGTTGCTGAACGCAAGCACCGTCATTTGTTTAATGTTGCTCGTGCACTGCTTTTTCAAGCTCATTTACCTAAAAGATTTTGGGGGGACGTTATTCTTACTTCCGCATATCTCATTAATCACACACCCACTCCTATTCTTCATGGGCAAACTCCATATGAAAAGCTGTTTCACAAACCACCCACTTACACTCACCTCAAAGTCTTTGGATGTCTTTGTTTTGCATCCACTCATGCACACAAACCCTCCAAATTTGATCCTTGTGCCCGTCATTGCATTTTTCTAGCGTATCCTTATGGTACAAAATGCTATAAACTTTTTGATCTTCAACTTCAAAAGGTTTTTATCTCCCGGGATGTGCTTTTCTTTGAAGATAACTTTCCTTATTCTCATTTAGAAATCTCAACTGCACCTACAACCTCCCCTCCAACACCACCTTCTGCACCCTTGCTTTCTTTTGACATGGACCCTCCCTTTAAACCACCTCACCCCTATACTGATGCCACGACCACATCCACCCCTACACCCTCTCCTCCCTCCTTATCTGCTCCCACGACCACACACACCCCACTCTCACCCTCACCCCGCAGAAGTACCCGCCCCACCAAGCTTTCTTCCTTTGTACAGGACTTTCATGTTGAGGCGTCTCTCCCATCCCGGCCGGCTCCCACATCTTCCACGAACGTGATTAGGTTGTCGTCAGGTAAACCCCATCCACTTTCTTCTCACTTATCCTATACTTGTCTTTCACCCTTCTATAAAGCCTTTATTGCTCATTTCACCCTTCATAAGGAACCTACTAGCTATTCCCAGGCTGTCCAGGATCCCCATTGGCGTGCTGCCATGCAACATGAACTTGCAGCCCTTCATGCCAATCATACATGGACGCTCGTGCCTCTTCCTCCTTGCAAACGCCCTATTGGCTGCAAATGGGTCTACAAAGTGAAGCTCAAACCCGATGGCACCATCGAACAGTACAAAGCCCGTCTTGTTGCCAAATGATACAATCAGGTCGAAGGAGTTGATTACCGTGACACGTTTGCTCCCGTGGCTAAGTTAACTACTGTTCGCGTTCTCCTAAGTGTTGCAGCCTTGCAAGGCTGGCACCTTCACCAGATCGATGTGAACAATGCCTTTTTACTTGGTGACTTGGAAGAGGACGTTTACATGTCTTTGCCTCCTGGTTTTGGATGCAAGGGGGAAACTCGAGTATGCAAATTGCATAAGTCTCTCTACGGTTTAAAGCAAGCTTCGAGGCAATGGTTCATCAAATTATCCAATGCTCTCAAGGCTACTGGGTTTCAACAATCTTTGTCCGATTACTCACTGTTCACCAGAAGTCATCGAGGTACATTCATTGCTTTACTGGTTTATGTTGACGATGTTATACTGACATGGAATGACTTATGTGAGATTCAAAAAACCAAACAACTTCTCTCTCACTGTTTTAAACTAAAAGACTTGGGGGTACTCAAGTATTTCTTGGGGATAGAAGTTGCAAGATCGAAGCATGGAATCACTCTATGTCAACGTAAATATGCACTGGAGATACTGGATGATGTTGGTTTTCTAGGAGTGAAACCTTCCAGGTTTCCTTTAGACCAAAACTTGGCTCTCACGCAACTGGAAGGAAAATTGTTGGATGATCCCTCTTCATATAGAAGACTTGTGGGTAGATTGATATATTTGACCATCACAAGACCCAACTTGGCTTATGTGGTACATATGTTGAGTCAATTCATGGAGAAGCCTCGGCAACCACACCTTGATGTTGCACACAAGGTACTTAAATACATCAAACAAGCGCCTCGGCAAGGCATTCTCTTTCCTTCCACAGGTTCATTGCAGTTACAAGCATTTTGTGATGCTGATTGGGCTAGATGCCGAGACACTAGGTGATCGATAACTGGTTACTGCGTCTTGCTTGGCCAAGCACCAATCTCATGGAAGACTAAGAAGCAAACCACAGTATCTCGTTCTAGCGCCGAAGCCGAGTACCGGTCTATGGCTACTACATGCTGTGAGATAACATGGCTGCAGAATATTCTCAACAATTTGCAAGTGAATCATCATCAACTGGTCTCCTTGTTTTGTGATAATCAAGCAGCTATACATATTGCCTCAAATCCCGTCTTTCATGAACGAACAAAGCACATAGAGATTGATTGTCACCTAGTGCGAGAGAAGATTCAAAAGGGAATGATACGCACGTCATACATACGGACGGGTGATCAGCTAGCCGACATATTCACCAAACCATTAAGCTCGACACAATTTGAAACCTTACTCAACAAGTTGGGTGTCATTAACATACACTCCAACTTGAGAGGGAGTGTTAAGAAAGGAATCTTAGATTGATTTGTCAAATATTATAGATTGATATTTAATTACCTATTAAGCTATCAGTTAGCCTTATTTGTAGGGAATAGAATAGGAAACAAGTCATGTAAGACTTTGTATAAAGCTGTAAATCTCGTTGGTGTCAAAATACAGAAATTTATTCCTATACTTTTTGCTTGTGTGTATTGTGCGCTGCATGCATGTTTCGGTTAGTCCGCATCAAAGTGGTTGCATATAATCCTTACTTAACTGCTTCATGTAATCTATTAACAACTCTGCTCAATTTTAATTGGCCATGATATTGACATGTTAACCTAGGACCGAAACATATCCTAGACAAACTCAAGGAGAAGGCTGCTGCGGCAGAAAATGAGGAACTAATCGAGATCCTGATTGAACTTCTGCTGCTCAAGCTTCTGAATCAAGGCCTTCTTCTCATCTTCAGGCAGAGAATTGAATGTAAAGACGGACTTGTAGCCAATGTCATCCTTGAAAGCTAAACACAATTCGTTATCAAATTACTATGAGCATAAATCTATAACAATAACAGAAAATTACCTTGATCGGTTGAGTGAACTTCCTTCCAGCAAAAATCACAAACAAGGCTATCCAAGAACTGAGCAAGGAAAGTTTTGCTCCATCGTCCATCAGTCCTCCAGTCCACTCTGTGTTTAACATGAACTCCATTAGTGCCTAGACAGCACAGGTTACAAAAGCTACGAATAGTTCACTAACGGAAGTTTTGAGAAAAGGCTAGCACACGGATATAGTCCTATAGTTTTCACAAAGCTCCGCCTTCGTTCCAATATTTTCAATTACATCGAACTTGATCTTTGCAGTTGGCACATTGTTCTAATTAGCAAACATCCAACTTATGATGATTTCTTGCACAAAATCCGTCAACTTCAGATTGGAACGGTTTGCAAAGTACAGGGGGCAGAGACGATGCAAGGGATCAATTTGATGAATGAAGGGGGATCAATTTGAATAAGACATACCAAGTGCCCGAGAAGAACAGTAGGTATGATGAACGTGAGAATTCCAGCTTCTAACTTTCCATAGCAGAGACCTGAGACAAGTACTTAGTTTTAGTATTACTTTGCTAAGACTCGAATACAAGTGACCAAGAAGGCAACACATAGCATATCACATCTTCTCTAGGCACGACGTTTGTTATTTATTAAAGGAGGGACTACAGTGCCAACAAGTCGTTAATAAAATGTTATACGTTGTCAACATTATTGATACAAAATCCCTCGTTTAACCAAAAACGAGCATCCTGCACAAAGAATTTCGGTACAACATCGAGTTCTCTCATACCTTCCTTGAAGACTAGTCCTGTGAGAGAAGCAAAGAGAGGGCCAACAAACCAGATAGCAATTGGGTTATCCACAACATACTGCACCAAACCCTCTCCCGCTGGGCTAGCCAAGCATGCATATGTTGCTAAAGACCCGGCAACACCAAGCCCACAAAATGCTTGCAGAGTGCGCTTAATTTCAGTCAAATATATATGAATCAGAAACAATGACAGCCCCAGTCCACCAGCTCCGATTGCATACACGAAATCGAGATTGTGTTTCAAAATACCAGTTAAGAAGAAGCAGTCAGGCAAAAATGCAGCAGAAGCTGCAACTACAAATGATGTAGCTGCAGTCACTAGCCCTGACCTGTACAAAATAACCTGCCACACCGATAAATGTTGAAGAATGTGAATTTCCAGAGTTGGAAACTTGATCGAATCAAATACAACTTATATTGAATGGTTACACAACTGCTTGTAGTGACACTTAATACCATAAAAAGTACAAATGTGAACAAAAGCACTTCTAACGAGGAGTGCTTTTTTACCGAAATTAGAAAGTGGTTGTGTACCTCTCGAACGTCGGTGGAGTCGACGTACCAAGGACCGTAAACTCCCTGATAGACGGTTTCAGCCAAGGAGGTTTGCGGCTGAGAGCTTTCTCCGAGAGCTTTGCACTTGAAGGATTGAAGCCGAACGGAAGCTTTATCTGCAGAAGAAGAAAGAAAAATCTGTGAAATATTATTTGAACTGCTAACTTTTGCAACAGGAGGTGGAGGAGGAGGGACGATGGTTGCACTTGCACACACGCAAAGTATTTTGGAAGCCATTTTTGGGTAATTAAGGCAACCTACGGCTTTGCTAATTTCAGTTAATTTATTATGCATAAAAATCCCATTTGCTCTGTTCATAATCTTTAGATGTGCGGATACCAGAGATGCAGGTGAAGGATTTACTGAAGAAAAGTATAATTAAAGAAATTACGAACAGGCTTACAACAAGTTGATATGGCCGAGTTGGTCTAAGGCGCCAGATTAAGGTTCTGGTCCGAAAGGGCGTGGGTTCAAATCCCACTGTCAACATTTCTTTGTTTTTTTAAATTTTCTTTGAACTTTGGGACTTTAACAGGCCCACACTATTTTTGGGCATCGTCTGGCCCAAATAATGTTTAACAAGGGGCAGACATGGACCAATTCATACAACAATTTATAACGGATTAACGGGCCAAATCGGTTACAAGCCGACGAGTCTTTGAGACTTGGAATGGGTCAAGCTAGTTCTTGTGTATTCTCATTCATTTTACTCCACAGAGTCAATTTGAACCTTCTCATAAAAATAAGAGAAAAATTTTAGAATTCATACTTGATCTTGCACTCGAGTTTAGAATTCATCTCCTTGTGCGCTCAAAACCTTATGTGGTCTCCTTGTGCCATATCTACTTGAGTGACACGTGTTTTTTTAACTTAATTTATTTTTAGTTTTTTTTTTCTTAATTTTTTTTATTGAGGACATAAGTTAACAACTAAGATCAATAATACACATTTTGTTAAATTCAAAAAGTAAATTAACGAAATTTTATTTTAGGAACAAATTCGAAACTCAAATGCATGTTGAAAGAAGAATTCTAAATTTTACTTAAAAAATAAAACAGTACATAGTCTTTAACTTTTCCATAAGAGATTATGATAGTCTTAACTTTTCCACAAGAGATTATGATCTCGATAGACTTGGTTTGACATACTAGTCCAATGCTAAACCATCATATGCACGGTGCATTACTTAAAAAACAAATGTTAAATCGCACAACTAATGTACATAATGATGGTGTTTTTGTAGTTGTGTATTTGGTGAAATGAACTTATCAATAAACAAGCTTTTCACACAAAGAAAGATGTGGTAGCAAGACGTGGCAAAAACTCGTGGGTGTTAAAATGATATTAAAACATAATTTCTCCAACCGCTATAGTTTATAGAGCTATTATTAGTACTACAAATAAGTCATCATGCAGGTGAATGAGTCTTCGTGCTTATGATGATTTGTCGACAATAAAAACTTTCTCAACACAAAATCATCGTCATGCATGAAATTTACAACAATATCTTTTTAGTACGATTTTAACGAAATTATTAACGTAGCTCTTTTGATTAACGTGATATGAATAGAGATGTAATCACCTGTACATGGGAGGGATTGGGAAGAATATTGCGTATGATAATAGAAGTCTTGAGTTGTACTCAAAAAACGGAAAGAAGAAAGAAATGTGAATGCGGCTCGCAGAGATTCACTGTTTGCTGGTTTCACCTTGGATTGGACGCATGGTATAAGGCAAAGAAAGAGACAAACATGACAGTCGCCGCCAAATTTGACATTAGAGAGGGAACAAGCCGAAAGCGTAGAAATCTACAACCTTGGTGCGTGTCACTTGTCCAAATCACACATGGGACCCACCCTCCTCCCATCTTTCTTTCCCTGATTCTGCCCAAATCCCATGCTATGCCAGGACAACTCAGCACACGTCACCAATATTCGTGAAAAGCGTAAGATTTTCTTTTATCTTAATAAAATTTTTTTCTTGTTTTATTAATTTAAATGATATCACATTATTGTTTTGAACGTGTTACATAGGAAAAAAAAAAAAACAAAACACTATTGTTTTGAACGTTTTATTGGTAATAAGAGCGAGAAAAAAATAAAAAAAAAGTGTAAGAGAAGAGAGGAATACTGATATTAAGAGCGAAGAGAATCACATTCCTCTTTTAAAAGCGTAAAGAGTTTGGAAAACAAAACAAAGGGAGCTTCTACGCTCCTTTGTTTGCTTTTCCTTTTTGTCGTTTTCTGGGTTCCTTTGTTAGGCAGATAGACATTTTGTGGGCTTTGGACGCTTTGGGGCTGGCCCACTGGAGTTTCTGACATTTGTGGAGAAATTAGGTTGAAGGCCCACTGAAGCCGCTTTGGCATGCGCATGATTTCAGCCGTTGCGGGATCTGTATTTTGTCGTTTGTACTGGTCGCAACGACAATAAACGCAAATGCTTAGCCTAATTAGGTTTAATAGTTTATTGTTAACATTATCAAAAAGCTTAAAACAAGTGGGAGAATAAAGGCCTACCATGTACCTTATATCACGTAAAAAAGTCATGATTAAAAATTTCAAATCTTAAGTTTGAGACATGAAGCTAATAAAAATATAAGTGATTTTCTGGTTAATAATTTTGAGATGTCATTAGATTTTTTGCGTCTCACTAGAGATTATCCTACCATATGCGTGTGGAACACAGTAAACTAAAACTCAGCTAGTACAATATAAGCGAATGACATTGTTTATATTATAGTGACAAACAGATCAGTATTGATATTAACATGCATGTTTAAAATGTGAATGTTTTTACTATGACTAATATGTCGTGTCACTTAACTCAAATTATTCACTCGTTAATATAACATTAATGTGAATATTTTATTTTAATATCAGGCAATAGTGTGGCGGTGACAAAAAATATGCTCCATCTTAAGTATAAAAGAAAGAAAGAAAGGATAGTGGAGGCATGCTCAAAAGCTTGTCGGCATGTTTAATTATATCCTTCTTCAAAACTTGTGTTACAGATTGCATAACATTGTGTGCCGGTGGGGGTTACTAATTAAGGTTTTGAACCTTGATGGTTTCACTTCCACTTCCACTTTAAGGTTTTGCAAATGTTAACGTGTCGATGTATTTGCTACCAGCAGCTCAGAACTGATGATGGCTGATGATGAGAAGCCAGTTTTGGTTCGTGCATCTAATAAAGTTAGCATGCAGTAAAAAGTGCTCCAAAAAGCTACCTATGAACTATAGATTATTAGATTATTTCTCCTTCCATTTTCCTTTATTTTTTCTTCGTCAAAAAGTTTTTGTTAATTAAGTTTTTGGCTAAAAAGCCTAGATAATTTCCCAACATGCTTGAAAGTTGAAACCAAAATATATCTTAGGAAATCTACTGATTGGAGTGTTACGTTAAGGTGATTGCCACCAATCCCATCAGGAGATTGGAAATAATATTCCACCTTTAATTCTCGAAGCGACTGGCACTTCATTACGTCAGTAGATTGTAATTGATTTATCATTAAGTTGACAAATATTCGGATGTGATTTTTGCTTGAGTAATGTTATTCATATCATGTTTTTATACCATATTTCTATACCACTTTAGGTGATATCTGATGTGGACAACCGCATCATTTGAAAAATTTGCAAAACCCAAGGAAATGAAAGAGAAAGACTCCTCGTATACCACAATTATCATTTAATTAACTAATTTTTCTTAATTATTAGTTTATTAAATGATGAACAAAATTTAAAAATCTGATTAATTCAAATGATGTGGCTGTCCACATCAAATGCAACCTAAGATAATATGAAAATATGGTACAAAAATATTGTATGAATAACATTACTCTTTTTGCCTTGGATAACAATATTTGAATACGATATTCAACCAAGTTGGATAGAAACAGTTCGTCGTTTAAATGATTAAAAGCATAATATCGGAGGCCCATAATTTGAATGAAACTCTTCCGTGTGAGAAAAAGAATTCCTCAATCTCTAAAAGGCAATCCACGTCTACATTCTACTTGAGTCTCGACGATAAATTATGCATGCTTTTGGAGGGTGATGCGGGGAATTGGTAGTACTAGTACACTGATCATGGAAATCTCAAAATTAACCACTAATGCATGTATTAGGGTTGTGAATCTTGTTCAGACGTTTTTTTTTTTTTTAATCAATGCATGGCAGCAACAATACGTAAAAAACTTATGCAATACATATATATCAATAAAGAAGAAAAAAAAAATAAAAACCTGAAACGATAATACATGCTAACTAGTACAAACAAATGCTCTCCAAATATTAAACTTCCTCTATACTTAAAACCAAACCTCATCAAGATTAAATAACGCATGCAATAGTACTACTACCACTAGCTACTCCCTTGGATTACTCAAATTCCAGTCCTTATTCCTCCCATCTTCCTCATGATCTTGTTGTCTTTGTTGCGATGGTTGTGAATCTTGTGATGCAGTGGAAGATGAAAAATGCGTCGATGATGGCAAAAACTGTGAAGTAAATCTTGGATCTTGATTAAATGGATAGGAAGAATAATTGTAGAAATCAGCATCATTGCCGGAAAGAAGCCGCGCGTACTGATAAAGATCAGGGAAAGTTTCCGGCTGCTGCGACATCATTAATGGAGCAGTAGCCCGCTGAGGATTAACAATATGGCCAGCTGGTGTCATGAGATTTTGTGTTCGTTGAGTCGAGGCAGCACCACTACTACTTGTAGTACTACCAGAACTGCCCATTAGGATGCCGAAATCGGTCTTGCCTTGAACTCGTTCGGGGAAGTTGAGCTTGGCTTTTGTACCTTTGAACTTGAGAGCTGCGTTGTCATATGCAATGGCGGCATCTTCGGCGGTCTCGAAAGTCCCAAGCCAAACTCTGGCTGCTTTCTTTGGGTCACGTATTTCAGCCGCCCATTTTCCCCAAGGTCTTTGTCTCACTCCTCTATAGTGTCGCCTCCTTACGGGCTCTTAATTCACAAACATGGACGTCATGAAACAACAATATACAAAGTTTAATGTATATTATGAGACAAAAACATTAGAAATTAGACTTATATGGATTGATATAGTTTGGTACAAAACGATGTAGTTATAAACATATTTAAGCGCAATATCATCAAAAGAAACATTACGAAAAAAATCTTTAAAATAATAGTAATCTTCGTATAAAAGACTAACTCTACATACACAAACTCATACACACACAGAGAGATAAGTATACATATATATTTATGCTACATAGTCCATGCTACTATATCCTAGCTAGTTGATGCAATGACGTCTTTAAGTTGCCATGCACTATCAATGTGGAAGGAATCTAACTAGAAGAGGAGTGTAATTAGCGGCAAGTGTGCCCTATTGTGCTAAAGTATTACGTGTATATATTCGAGAGAGCTTTAGTTCCTTCTTAAAAAGGTCTTACATATGAAAGCAGAACAAAGATAGAGACTGGAATTCAAAGCATTCCCATCCTTTTCAGTAAACACTTTTGAAGTTAGCAAATCTTCCAGAAAACTTATACTTAGGCGGAAATTGCACCAACCCAACAAAGAAATTGAATAGCTATAAAGTTTAAGACGTTATTACCAAGGATCGGATAACGTTGAGGCAAGATAGACTAGAATTAGCTAGAACATAAAAAAAAATAAGATAAGACCAAACATCTCTAATTTGTATTTAGTTTAAACTTTCAATCAGTAACAGTCTGTTTGTGAAAATTGAGAAAAACATGAAAAGAATGTCCCAGATGGAAACAAGAATTACTTTTAGTTTGTTGGCAATTGGAGAGATAGAAAGAGGGTTCTTCACGGAAAGTAGGTAGGATACAAAATTATTAAAGTTGTCTATGATCATATTAAAAAGTCTTTGGTCAAATTTGATTTAGGCAAGAAACACAATGCTGGGATATTCATAGCGGATGATAACAAAAATAGGGTTAGGAGAACAAAGAGCAATTAGATAACCTAACAAGCTACTCAATTAGTTTGATTAGTATCTTGTCCAAATAATGGGGATTTAAAGATGATGGGAACTTTTGAGAATGCAAGTGATGTGAAAACAGATCAAATTCACAACAATATTGTGAAAGCATATGCATACATATAGATAACTCCAGTACCGCTAGTGCAGCACATGTCAATATCATCAATTACAACGATTTTATAGATAACTCCAGTACCGCTAGCGCAGCACATGTCAATATCATCAATTACAACGATTTTATAGATCTGGACTTAGCTGGGTTGGTTAGAGCAGTGCATTTTCTGTTATACACTCAAGTTCAAATCTCATTTCCTTTAGTTTAGATGAATTTAGTGTAGAATATTTATGGTATATATAAAAAAACTTAAAACAATAAAAAAAAAAAAAAAAAAGTAGGTCGAGGGACCAAAAAAAAAAAAATGAAAAAAGGAAGGAAGGAAAAATATAGAAATCATATATACCTTGATCTTGAACCGGTTGAGAGCGGTCAGGTTCTTGTTTGACTAGGAGTGATGAGTCTGAGATGGATGTAGGGTTTGGTTGCACGGCAGCATGATCATCGGTGGTTCCAATAACTTGAGTGAGAGCAGAAACCATGGCTGACATGTCAGCTTCCGTCCAGGAAGATTCGTAGTTAGAAGGGAAATCATGGAGGGGGGGATGATCCTCCCTTTCTTTCTCCTCTGATGCTTCTGAAGGAAGCGGGCGTTTTCCATGCCTTCGATCCACCTTTAATCCTGGGCTCGAACTACTTCTGATATTTGTGTATCTTAGCTTGTAGCTAGAGGCCTGTGTAAATTTCTTGGCTTGTCTAAGATTTGGACATCAAGATTCAAGAAATAGATCGATCAGATGAGAGAGAGAGAGAGAAAGAGAGAGAGAGAGAGAGAGAGAGAGAGAGAGAGAGTAGACTGTTGTGCGGTAGTAAATATATGCACTAGAAAGGAAAATAGGGTTAGAAAGGAAGGGCTTTATTGGTCAAGATTTCGAGTTTTTCGTCTTGGATGTTTGGTTTTATGAGATGAAAATGAAGGTATTATTCAATTTAAAAAGAGAGAGAAAAAAAATCTCTTTTAATTTGTTATTTTTGAGTGTATATAACTTTGATGCTATCACTCGTTTATAGCGACAACTAGCTGTATTCTTCTCACAAAATTTATATTATTTTTTATTTTTTAGTATGAAATAACTTTAAATTAGAAACTAATAACAACTCTAAATAGTTTTCAATTTTGTGATTTTCTTCTCATATTGCTCATCTCTCTCCTTTAATATTTTGTTATATTATCTTTAACATAAAACCAAGTAATCTTTGAGCTATTCTTGTATGGTAGCGCACTCCATTGTTCATTGTCCTAAACATAAAAACCTTTAAGCTATTGAAAGAGGAGGATGTGAACATGTGTGAAGTTTTTGCTTTCTTCCAATTAATTATATTTATGGTTTGAAGAGGTATATAGAAGTACCATTAACATGTTAGTTATGAAAATCACTATGAGTCTTAAACTTTAATTATATATAATATGTAATCGTGGCCGCTAACGGAGCTACGGAAAAGAATCTAGGTGATCAATAAAATTTTTTTTTTTTTTTTTGGGGGGGGGGGGGGGGGGGGAAGAGGGGTAGTACCACTAGATTCGCAGTTAATTACCCTCTCAAAGCCACTTAGTACTATAGTCTGATGATATTTCTCTTCACTTAGAAGTAAAAGGTTTTATGTTTGAATCTCGTGAATGGTGAATTCAATACCAAATTAAGTTGTCCATTGTGTGGCTTAGCATAAATGCCCCTCCTCTTAATGTAAAAATATTGATGTTCTCCAGAAAAAAAAAATTACCCTCTCAAAGCAAAGTCGATTTTCTCCCGTTTCAGAATAAAGGTCAGCAATCAATTACAAGTGATACCAAATTGAGATGGCTGGACAATTTGATCAACCTACGGAATCATTTTGGTGTATTTAATTAAAATTCAAAGTATATGAAGCTGAGGAGGTGGAGTAGATCGTACGATTCCCATCTCAATTTTGTCATTTTCTTTATATGGAATGCTAGTTGCCTCCATATAATGATCTCAATTTGGTTTGAATATTTAGATCTAGTGGAGATTTTCAACGTATTTCAACAAGGACGTGTGTCATATATGGTTGAGTCTTTAACGTTTATTTCTTCTCATTGAATATATACATATGCAGGAATATTTGATGATCTCCCTATAGCTAGCTATATATACGGAAAATATTTTGTTGCTTCTGAAATAAAGAAGCTGGTTTCCGGGTTACAAGTGTAATATTTCGTATTTTCTGCGAAATTGTAATGTAGTGGCTCATCGCCTTGCCAAGTCAAGCTTATATAGTGATGATTCTATAGTTTGGTTTGAGAAACCTCCGATGTTATAAGGGATATACTCTACCAAGATTTGTACTCGCGTTCAGTTCTTCTTCATCAATAAAGCTATGGCTTTCTCTTAGAAAAAGAACCAGAACATTATCGTCTTAGGCCTCAATATTTTGCATCGGGAATCTTTTATATCTCTGATTGAATGTTAGTCGTGTAGTGAGGGTGATAAGATGACGAAATATACCTTCGGACATGAAAGATCTTCCCAGCCCTATATATGCTCTCACATAGGTAGTGTCTACTTAATTTGTAAATTGGACTACCTAATTGTACATTGGACCACTTAATTGTACATTGGACCTTTGATGTGA
Source organism: Pyrus communis (assembly GCF_041283825.1). Classification (NCBI taxonomy): domain Eukaryota; kingdom Viridiplantae; phylum Streptophyta; class Magnoliopsida; order Rosales; family Rosaceae; genus Pyrus; species Pyrus communis. Next base: position 7,879,084 of record NC_142580.1, on the reverse strand, counting down.
TCATGCATGACGTACATACTTATACAATTATTTAAATATATATAGTTCTCCTACCTTTGAAAATACTGTAGTTTGATTTGGTTTCTAGATATAGGTCAAGAGTCGAGAACAATCAATTTTTATCACATGACGGAACTTTCAGGTAAATGTTTTGACTCCATCAAATCAAACTAATAGTCGATGTTATATATATTTGTGTACGTATTAATTATATATAACTGATAACAAGATTTGATTTGTGATTACAATTTATTTAGATGGGAAAGTGCACCGTGCACCTTCATAGGCAGATGCGACAACCGTACAAGCATACCCACTTGTTCATGTATACACACTATATCTATGTATGGAGACATATATACTCACTTTTCTTTGTTGTCTCTTTTTATTTTAAATTTTACGAAGCTCGATCGACCGCATGTGGGAAAGATTACATGCACATGTAGATTCAAATACGGACAATCAGTCCACATGTATTCTCATCTCTTTCACGCTTACATAAGATATCCCTTCGTCCCTCCTGCAGCAGCTTTATCTTGAACTTCTTCAAGAAATAAAAGTATGTACTATATAATAGCATTTTGTGAGTGTCGTGACGAAGCAATATTATTTCGTATACATGCATGCATGCAAATTCAATAATTCAACCGTCCACATCACAATCATTTTCCAGCTGATTCCAAGATCCTCCTCCTCCTCAACCAATCCTTCCATAAATATGAAAGGGACTACAGATTACAGTACTACCACCAGCTCTTGCTAGCAGTAGCCGAGGCATAGTCGGGTTTTGCCTCTGACCTGACCAAGGCCCTTCAGAAGGTGTCCACATTATTTATAAAAAAAAAAAATGGAGATTAGTTGTGGAACCCACAGCACATCGAGCTTCAACGATATGAGCTATATAGTTTGTAAGTTTTGATTCATAGATCATCTTTGCAAAAATTTAGTTCAATCCGAAACCATTTACCTAATTAATTGTCATGATAAAATTTCAATATTTCTTAGAACATAGTGTTCGTCAAAATTTTTAAACTCAATTAGATGCCTCAAATATTTTCGATTTGGCTAATGTTTTACAAAGATGATCTATGAAGTGCAACTTGAAAAATAAATAATTTAGGTCGTTAAAGTTCGATTTGGTATAAGCCCCAACACTAATCCTCATTTTGAAAAAAATAAAGATTTCTTCTCTTAAAGATTCTGCTCACCTCACTAATTACCTTTTCTCTCACTGTATTATCAGATCCTTTTCACCTCTTCACGCTCGTGCTCAGCTTCTCCCTAACCTAATACAGATGTATATTCTCCCTGCAAAGTCCAAACAAGTGCCCCCTTATAACTTACAGATTGAAATAATAAAGAGAAACTTCCCCTAATAAAATAAATAGAACAATGAGCATGCATGCCAAAATGTTCCTATAGACTTTGGGGTCGGTATCAAAGTCTTGTCAAGGCTTCTACGACCCTCGTCTTGCACTGTATTACTGTGTCCTCTTGATAAAGATCTCATTTAAGTTTTGTTAAACTTAGTTGTGAGAGCGTGAGTGATATCTGATCGGTGAACAAATTATAATTATTTTATATATATATATATATATATATATATATATAAATTAATTATCAAATTTTATCAAACTTATTCACGTATGCGTGTGCGACTAATTAATGTGATGCAACTCATTATTTTATTGCATGGATATTGCTTTGCTTGGTCAGGTGGTGGTGGGTACTTACATTCCATTCTTCACCTTCTTACAAGTAGTTCGATTCCATGTAAGACTTTTGTAGATGGAGACATGGGGCCGCAGGCACATGTACGAGTATGCCTCTGCCAAGTTATCAAAGGACGCCAACAAAGCTCAAACGTGAGAGCCCTTCCAATAAAATATATAAAAAATAAATATACACGTAGTCAAACAAGTGGATTTAGGTCGAAAGTTTTTATATAATATTTAGGAAATTGTTATTAGCATTTTAAAAATCTCAGTTGATATTTTAAACTTTCTATATTTAAAAAGAAAAATACAATTGTAAAAAATGTAGAATAAAAACTTTGAAATATTAATAACAATTCCCTATATTTATCACAACATCAGATATGTATATGTCGATTAAAGTTGGTAAGCGTTCTGACATTTGAAACCGGCCTCGCGTTGGGAGCTGTCGCTGACTTAGTAGTTCTGGTAATAATCCATCCGTTAATACAATATAATATGCCTTAAGTGGTGACTTGCCTAAATAGGACGTGTGTCATCAATTATTCAAATCTTTAATACAAAATGAAGGTCCGTATTAAATAGGAACAGGTTACTAGGTTTAGGCATTGTAAAATTTCAACCACAAAAAATGAATGGGGAGAGAGAGAAAGAGAGAGAGAGAGAGAGAGAGAGAGAGTGCCAACAAAAAAAAAAAAAAAGGAAAAAAGGGAAAGTATAGATGATGACAACTTCTGAGAATGCAAGTGCTGTGAAAATCGATCAAAATCACAACAATATGGTGAAAGCAGTAGCATACACAGAAAACCCCAATACCCTAGCGCAACACATGTCAATATCATCAACCACAATGATCCTATAGATCCTGACTTTGTTAAATTAGTTAGAGCAGTGTTTTTTATGTTTAGCATTCAAGTTCAAATCTCACTATCCATAATTTAAATGATTTTAGCGTAGAATTTATAGTATAAAAAAAAAAAAAAAACTTTAAACAATCCAAAAATAAATAAATAAATAAAAATTAGGTCGTGGGACCAAAAATAAAAATATAAAAAAAAGAAGGAAAAATAGAAATCAATACCTTGATCTTGAACCGGTTGACAGCGGTCGGGTTCTTGTTTGACTAGGAGTGATGAATCTGAGATGAACGTAGGGTTTGGTTTCACGGTAGCATGATCTTCGGTGGTTCCAATCTTGAGTGAGAGCAGAAACCATGGCTGACATGCCAGCTTCCGTCTAGGAAGATTCGTAGTCAGAAGGGAAATCATGGTGGTGGGGACGACCCTCCCTCTCTTTCTCCTCTGATGCTTCTGAAGGAAGCGAGCGTTTTCCATGCCTCCGATCCACCTTTAATCCTGAGCTCGAACTACTCGTGATATTTATGCATCTTAGCTTGTAGCTAGAGGCCTGTGTGAATTTATCGGTTTGTCTAGCTAAGATTAGGACACCACGATTCAAGACAGATCGATCAGATGAGAGAGCGAGAGAGAGAGAGAGAGAGAGAGAGAGAGAGAGTAGTTTGTTGTGCGGTGGTGAAGATATGCGCTAGAAAGGAAAATAGGGTTAGAAGGAAGGGGTTTATTGGTCAGGACATCGAGTTTATCGTCTTGTGTTTCGGTAACATGAGATGAAAATGAAGGTATCATAAATTTAAAGAAAAATTAATGAAAAAAGTTTGAAAATTTTGAGTTTTAACGAAAATAATAAAAATGTGTTATAAGTGAATAGTATTATAATGAACTTTTTAGAGTAAAAATGTGGTTTTTCATTAAAATGACCAGTACTGAGAGCTATTCGTTAAAGTTAGCAAAAAAAAATTAAAAAAAGTCTCTTTTTATTGTTATTTTTTAATGTACATAACTTTAATGTTATCACTCGTTAATAACGGTAATTTATAGCGACAACTTAGCAATATCTGTATGATAAAGTTTAATTATTTACTTATTTTTAAGTATTAAATAATTTTAAAATTAGAAAATATTAACAACTCTAAATAGTTTTCAATTTTGTGTTTTTCTTCTCATATTGCTCATCTCTCTTTTTAAAATTTTTGTTATTTTATCGTTAACATAAATCAAAGTAATCTTTGAGCTATTGTTGTATGGTGTGCACTCCAATGTTCATTGTCCTAAGCATATAATCTTTAAGTTATTGAAGGAGGATGTGAACATGTGTTTTTGGTAAAGCTTTTGCTTTCTTCCAATTGTATTTATGGTTTGAAGAGGTATATATAACTATCATTGACATGTTAATTATTTTCATCACCATGACTCTTACACTTTAATTATATATTTAATTTGTAATCGTGGCCTGTAATGGAGCTAGCGAAAAGAATCTAGGTGGGAGAGGAGGGTGCCATGGCAACCACATGTAGCTCCGCCCCTGACAGCGGTTCTACCACCAGATTTGCAGTTAATTACCATCTCAAGGCAAAGTAGACAGTCTCCCGTTTCAAATAAAGGTCAGAAATCAATTACAAGTGATACCAAATTGAGATGGTTGGACAATTGATCAACCTACGGAATCATTTTGGTGTATTTTGATTAAAAATTAATTATATGAAGCTGCGGAGGTGGAGTAGATCGTACGATTCCCATCTCAATTCTGTCATTTTCTTTTTTCGTGTCATTTTCTTTATATGGAGAGCTAGTTTTCTCCATATAATGATCTCAAATTTGGTTTGAACATTTTTGATCTATTAGAGATTTTCAACGTAATATTCAACATGGGGGCGGTGTGTCAAATATGGTTGAGTCTTTCACGCTTACCATGATCTTGAATATATTATATAGGAAGGGATATTTTGATGATCTCCTAGCTAGCTATATAACGAGAATTTTTGTTGTTTTAGCTAAATGAACAAAACATGTGTCTTGGGTCTCACTTTGAATCAGCGTCATATTTCTCATGCTGTTATTTTACATATATATTAAAAAGTTTCTCAACAAAGAAAAAAGAAAAAAGTAAAAAAAGATTCTTATCTCCTCAATCTTATCGGAGATTCGGATGTGCCTCAAATTATTTATTGTTGTAACACTCCGTCCCCGAAATATTTTATTTTCGGAAAAAAAATAGTGATGATAGGCCCAAGTTAATCTCTGATTTAATTTTACCACCATTAAACTCTATTCTTTAATCAAAATTCCTTAATTATTCATAAAATCTACAACCAAGAAGGGAGAGAAGGGGGAAGAGCACGGGACCCTCGACCCGTTTCTCTACCGACCATACCCGACACTATATTTCTACTCCAGCCACCTTTGACGACGGGGCCGGTGCCAAAATGACCCTCACTTCAAGGCCACTCGACCCGTCTTCCAATTTCACATTAAAATCGATGAGAGGATGTTCAATTTTGGGGAGACACCCACGGTGGGTGCGACGACTTTGGGTGGAAATCCACCAGTATATTAAAATAAAGATCTGCAGTTTTCGTTACCATGGAATGAAATCAAAATCTCATTCTCTAATTTCCTTCATTTCTGCAATTTACTTAAACCTAGCAAAAATTAAAAACCTTATCTTTCTTTTTTCTTTCTTTCTCTTTTTTCTTTTCTTTTTTCTTTTTTCAAAGCTTTCTTTCAATCGTTTCTCTTTTAAATCGCTTCAGAGTGCAGCCACAAATCGAATAAATGACTGACTTGCACATCCAGAGTACCATTCAAATTTCATCAACCAAGGGAGAGAAAATTAAATATATTACAACTTTATTGGCCAACATTTTGTCATCAGTTTTGTTCGCAATATCAAATCCAACAATGACACTCATAATTATGGCAACCAAACCAGAACCATAGTCATAATTTCATTCCCATTCGATAAATCATCATGAGTTTAATAAATACTAAAATTTCCAACCACAATTATCATTGACCAAGAGATTTTAAAATTTCTAGCCATACTTATCATTGTCAAACAAGGATTTCACCACCATTTCTTTTATCTCAATCAGTGACTAGTAGGTTGGAAAAATTGTAATATACATGGGCAATACACATCACATATTCTTATTACTTTAATTCATTCTCACAACCCACACATGGAGCTTTCCTCCCAGAAACACTGGTTCTTTATGCCCATTCAATCACTTTTCCACATTCCATGGGTCATTTCCCCCAAATCGACATCCACGAGCTTTTTTTCCGCCCAATCAACATCCACGAGCTTCTTTTCCACCCAAATCAACATCCACTGGCTTCTTTTCCGCCCAATCAACATCCACGGGCTACTTTTCCGTCCAAATCAACATTCCTCCCATTACATTGGCTATCACACCCAAATTCAACATTTCTCTATTGCACAGGTATAATACAACTTTCCCAACTACTTGTCACAATTTCACCATCATCTTAATATTCAATTTTCCGTAGTGCATAACATAATATCAATCCAATTCACTTCATTTCATGATGATTCACAATATATATATATTCCACATAACTACCTCGTTATTCAAAGAACTTAGAGAATAAAGAAATATCAATGCAAATAATAATTCCTACTATCGAAATTTCATAATCACCCTGGAAATTGCATCACTAACACAATGCAAATCATATATATCTCACATATATATGTTACATGAGTGCCACTTTATTCACAAAATTTTTAAAATCATGCAACCACATTTCATGTTATAAATCACATCAACAAGATCTCGAAAATCATACATATTAAAAAGAAAGGAGGGAAGGGAGAGAAGGGGGAGGAGCACGGGACCCTCGACCTGTTTCTCTACCGACCATACTCGACACTATATTTCTACTTCGGCCACCTTTGACGACGCGACCGGTGCCAAAATGACCCTCACTTCAAGGCCACTCGACCCGTCTTCCAATTTCACATTAAAATCGATGATAGGATGTTCAATTTTGAGGAGACACCCACGGTGGGTGTGACGGCTTTGGGTGGAAATCCACCAAATTTTGAAACAACACCAGGCAAGCACCACCCCTAATACCTTTCCCTCAACCTTAGGAACAAAGCCCAAACATTGGTTGGAGCGGCGGAGCACCGGAGGTGACGAATCAAGAACACCCAAAATCAAGGGTTTCCAACGGTTGGTGGCCAATTTGAGGTGTTTCCCGGCTAAATTGGACTTGGCCTCAGGTATGAAACTTGCTCCACTCATTGAGATATACAACCCTGTAAACTTTGGTAATTTTTGGAATTAGTTGAATTTTCTGGCGAGTCAGGGCGGCCGACCGCCACCCGCGGCGGCGCATGGCCAGTGGGCCAACGTTGTCTTTTTCACACTAATTTTGATGTTCTGAATCCATATTTAATATGCATTTGGTGTGATTCACTTGTTTGGACCTAGTTAATGGTTGTTGATCACTAAATGTCGAACATAAATGATTTAGGAAGTGGACTGGTGAACTACGAAAGGCTTGATCCCGCTCAAAGGTACATAGGCAGTCTAACAAGGTTAGATACAGCCTTAAATAATTTGTGAATAAATCTTTAGGATGGAAATTGATCCATAAAAGGAAATGATGATAAAATGGAAATAAAATCGTACGTTTGGTAACAAAATTATAATTATGGATCATGGGTGGAACTAAGACATTCAATTAAAGAATCACAATTAATGGTAGTTAAATAATTGAGTTTTGACCTCTTGTGAGGAATTTGTTTTAAGAAAAGAAATTGGTGATAGATTAAAATATAAAGGTATGTTGTTGATAAGTAATATTGGTTGTAGATTTTATGAATAATTAAGGAATTTTGATTAAAGAATAGAGTTTAATGGTGGTAAAATTAAATCAGAGATTAACTTGGGCCTATCATTAATATTTTTTTCTCGAAAATAAAATATTTCGGGGACGGAGTGTTACAATTGTTGCGAAGATAGTAACACTATGTTTGGATAAGGGAAATAAACTTGGAATTTGGGTAATTGTCAGAATTTATAAATTGACATGCACATTGTCCTTTGTTTGGATTCATAAACATAGAAATTTAGAATTTCTGCGTGGAAAAAAAAACTTGGAATTTGGGACCTTCAATTCCCAAGTTTAAATTCCATGTAAATAGGTGTCATTTTCCAATTTTTATGATTGAAAATTTAAAAATAATAAATTTCATATTTAATTCCATTTTTCTTTTAGGTTAACCAAACAAGAAAATTCACAAATTCTAAAAAATAAAATCCCGTTATTTTAAAATTCCTTAGTAATCTTAAATTTCTTCATCCAAACATAATGTAAGTAGATTAAATATGAAAGTTTTTAGCTTGGTTTATTAAAAAAAAAAAAATCAGTACATTTTCGTCGCCTGAATATTTTGCATTGGAACATCTTTGTATATCTATAATTGTATGTTAGCCGTGTAATGAGTACTACAAGAAGACGAGATGTATCTTCGGACATAAAAGGTCTTCCTAGCCCCGTATATGCTCTCGCATGGCTATATGTCTACTTCTGAATTTGTACATATGTTGGACCTTTGCTGTGATCATGCATGACGTACATATGTATATAATTATTTTAAAATATAGTTCTTCTTCTATCGTCGAAATTAACACTGTAGGATTGGATTTGATTTCTTATGAGATAGGTCAAAGATTCAAGAACAATCAATTTTTATCACATGGACGTACTCAATTTTCGGGTTAATGTTTTGACTGCATCAAATTAAACTGCAAGTGGATGATATATAAATATATGTGTGTGTGTGTGTGTGTGACTAATAGCAAGATTTGATTTCATTTGATTTGTGGTTGCAAATTATTTAGATAGGAAGGTGCTCGGTGCCTGCATAGGCATATAGAGACAACCGGACAAGCATATACTGTTCATATGTATTATAATGTGTGACCACCTTCTTTTTTTTTTTTTTTTTTTTTTTAATTTTATGAAGCTCTCGATCGACAGCAGATTGGGAAAGATTACATGCACATGTAAATTCAAATACGGACAATCATTCCACATGTATTGTCACATAATATTTCGCACTTACAAAAGATCGCCCTGCGTCCCTCCAGCAGCTTTATCTTCAACTTCGAGAGAGATACATATAAATATAAATAAATATATAATGGCATTTTGTGAGTATCGTGGTTCGTGACGGAGCAATATCTCATATACAAGCATGCATGCAAAAATCAATAATTCAACCGTCCACATGACAATCATTTTCCAGATCAGGCCACGATCCTCCTCCTCCTCAACCAATCCTTCATGTCTACTGACATGCATGCATGTATTCACTTTATATATTCCTAATTAAAGTTGGAATTAAGTACCTATATACAAATTATTAATATCATTGGTCTCAATCTTTTTAAACATTCTAAATAAATACTTAATGACCTATTGGCATGTCACATCCGTTAAGCCTCAGTTAATTGTCCGTTAAATGTACATGTAACAACAATGGATCCCACTTTTTAACTTACTTGGACACTAAAATAATAATAATAAAAATAACTTAAAAAAGACAGGAAGATTAAAAAAAAAAAACAAATTCGCAAATAAAATGGAGAACAAAAATGAAGTTTAGGAAAATCAAGCCCCCGCCACCTCCAAGCTCAAAATACAACCACTGAAATCCTATCCCAACCTTTATATTCAAAACCCACCAACTAGGTATATTATGGTCAACATTATTATTAGTTGCCGCAAAATCTAAATTTCAAACGAAGATTATATATAAATGGAACCCAATAATCAAAAGGGTATTGAATTGAATAAAAAAAATATACCCAAATTGAAAATTGCATCAGGATGCCAATTTCCTAACAAAGAAGAGGGTTGAGAATTCAGATAGGGTTTCAAAGAGCTTGTTTATGCTCATGTGATTTCTTCATTCATCAATTCTCGGCTCATAAAACTTCCAAGTTCTTCTTTGTTGGTGGTGAAGGTGATCGTGGCCATATCATAGCAGTCCATATTGTATCAACTACCTCCATGAACTTCCTCTCAATGTTGGTGACTTGAGTTGTAGGGTGGAGTTGATGGTTGTGCGTTGAGCGTTGCACGTTGGTTTGGAGGTGATGGCCTGATGGGAGTGGGAGGGTAACCATTAGTTGGTGGATGCTATGCTTCCATGATCTTCCATTGATTTTGGAGACAAACTAAGCCCTGGTTAATATAACATAAATTTAATTAGGGCTTAACATATGTGACATTTTTAATCAGTTAGCTACTTGTTTGAAATGTTTAAAAAAATTGAGACCAATGTAAAATGACACTAAAAAATTGAAGCTTTAGATACTTAATCTTTAAATTTATATTAATTATTATATCTCTTTGATAATTGTTATCTTCTCTCATGCGATCAGATCCCTGTCACCTCTTCACGCTTGCAGATGCTCAGCTTCTCCCTAACCTGATGCAGATATTTATTCTCCCTCCAAAGTCCAAACAACTACCCCAAGTAACTTACAGATTGAAAATGCTAAAGAGAAACTTCCCCGAACAAGCTAAACTTAAAAAAACAATGAGCATGCATGCCAAAATGTTCTTGTAGACTTTGAGGTCGGTACCAAAGTCTTGTCGATGTCAGTTTTGCCACGAGTCGAAGTTTCTACCACCCTCTTCTTGCACTGTATTATTATGTCCACTTGATAATCATCTCATTTTAGGTTTTGTTAAACGAGTGTGAGTGATTTCTAATCATTAAATAAATTGTAAATGATTCAAACATGGATTGATTTCAAATCTATTCACGCATGCGTTTGCGAGTGATTTTGGCGCAACTCATTATTTTATCGTGTGGATGTTAATTTGCTTTGTCAGGTGGGTGGTGGGTACGTACATTCCATTCTTCACCTTATAAGTAGTTCGATTCCATGTAAGACTTTTGTAGATGTACACATGGGGCCGCATGCACATGTATGAGTGTGCCTTTGCAATATTATCAAAGGACACCAGCAAAGCTTAAACGTGAAAGCCCTTCCAATGTAATATATATTTATCTTATATATATATATATATATATATATATATATATATATATACATGTAGTCAAAGAAGTTGGTTTACGTCGAAAGTTTATATATATATATTAATCACAACATCGTCTGTATTTGTGGAGTAATGTTGGTAAGCGTTCTGACCTTTGAAACCGGCCTCGCGCTGGGAGTGGGAGCTGTCGCTGACTTAGTAGGTTTAGGTAATAATTCATCTATTAATATATAATATAACAGACCCTTTATGCAAAGGGATTCTCATTTTTTGAAAAAAAAAAAAAAAAGAAGAAGATTATGTGTGAGGTTCATTCCATATCGAATTTCAACGATCCAAATTGTTTATTTTGTTAGTCTCGATTCATAGATCATCATTGCAAAAAATCCAATTCATTCTGATTTGCCTATTTAATTATCAAGATCAAATTTCATTGTTTCTTATATAACAAAATATTCGTTTATTTCTTTGAACCCAATTAGATGTCTTAAATATTTCCGATTTGGTTAATATTTTGCAAGAATGATCTATGAGGTACAAGTTGAAAAATAAACGATTCGGATCGTTAAAATTTGATGCGGTGGATATCCCATAACTAATCCCTATTTTTATAAAATAAAATAAAAATCCCTTTCTTTAAGGGCTTCTTATAATATAATATGGTTTAAGTGATGACTAATAATATAATATAATATGGTTTAAGTGATGACTTGCCTGAAGAGGAAGTGTACCATCAATTATTCAAATCTCTAAAATATAAAATGAAGGTCCGTATTAAAGAGGAACAGGTTACCACAAAAAATGAATGGAGAGAGAGAGAGAGAGAGAGAGAGAGAGAGAGAGAGAGAGAGAGAGAGAGAGAGAGAGAGAGTGTGCCAACAAAAAAAACAAAAAAACAAGGAAAAACAAGGAAGTTTGGTGAGGCTGGCAGTGCCAGTTGAACGACGAGGTCGGTCACGGGGACTGCAAATTCTAAAAGGGTTTAGGCCTCCGGGACCAACCTCAACATAAACCAGCATGAGTAAGCGGACCATAAGTGGTGATAGGCTCTCTCCCATCCCTTTCTTATCCCCCAACTATGATGGTTTCGGTGGATCATCATGATTCATGACACTAGAGGCAATATATTATGTAACAAGATTGCGTGGGCCTAACTGCATGCGCAATCTAATAAAATTTACGAAACACGACTGCTCGTTAGGGTAGTGTTTAGTGTCTGTTACAAAGATATGTGTAAGTTTTTGTTTACATGTGTTTATTTCATTAGAATATGAAAACACGTGACGGTGTACTTATGTCATATAACATACATGGTAGAATCATGTTTCATGAAACAAGTGTCATACATATAACTCTAAGAATGTGAAGATATGGTCCAAATAAGAAAGCTATGCAATCATTATGATCTTAGAAGAAGTTAAGCCACTCTACTGTTACTAATTGATTTTATGATTAGAACTTTTACTTCCTTCATGATACTCGACCTATTGCTGATATTTTTTAAAATTGGAACTTCAACTTCTTTCAAAAACCTCATATTGAGGCTACACCACCATTCATTATTCATGTTATGCTGTTTCAGTAAATTAATTCATAAAGTTTGTCGAAGAAAAGAAACCCATTTGACCTTAATGTTGGCAAGGTTCCACGCACAACTCAAAGGATTAAAAGATCAAAAATTGCTAAGAAAAAAGGGGTCATCTCAACATGAGTGGCGAATCTAATTCTACACAAGTGATGAAGTTGAAGGGCCGTCTCATAAGAGCATCTTCAAAGGAAATGCTAAAATGTACACATCACCTATAACAGTAAAAAAAGACTACACTAATATTCTCCAATCGAAGTGTCAAATCCTATGTGGCAATGACATGGATTGGCAGCAAAAAATGTTGTTGTCAAATGTTTTTTTTATTAATTATTAAATGTATTTTATTAATTTTTAATTAGTAGGAAGGTGAACAGATTACACCAAAGGCCTCGACGAAAATGCGATCAAATGGATCAAACAGGTACCCAAATCCTCAGTGTTCAAAAATTTTCGAAAACCCATTTCACATCTATGAGCATTCAATTTCCAGTTTTCATTTTTCAATTGAATACCTGCAGGGATCAGAAATTGAAGTGCTAGAACAACAACAATCCCCACAAGCAATCCGATTGCCTCTTACCGAGAAACTCACATCCAACGCGTACCCAATATCGCCACTGCGCTTGGGCACCAACAACGCCCACCTTTGCTGAAGTTCCACACTAGCCTGCTTGCGCCTCACAGCTTGGTTTAATTAGTTTAATAATTTATTTTATAAAATAATAATTTAATTTGACATATCGGTTGAAGAACAAAACTTTAAAAGATGTCAAAGTGCCACATAAGCTGTCAAAATTTAAATTTTATGTTCAAAATTTGACATATCCTTTAGAGATGGTCTAACCGGTGTACATTTTATCCAAAGTTTGCCGCAATGCAACAGTTTGCATTCTGCATAGAAGCTAGAAATCGTATAAGGCTATAAGCTTATCAAGGGAAGACATGTAATTCCACACCGCCATGGTAGGTGCTAACCAAGGCAGACTCATCAAACTTGTTTGGTTGCTTAGATTATGCCTCAGATTTCTAAAAATGATCGACACTTTGAACAGGGTGATGCAGGGCACCAGCTACTCTTAGATATAAAATGAAAAACAAAACAGACAGTTAACCGGCGGGACTCGGAAGATGATTGTATAAACTATAAAGTTCCGACCAGTATTTGACAATGAAGCAACACAACTGAAAGCATGACTTGGACGAATCTACACATCCAAGTTTCGTTCAGCGGTAATGGGGTGCTCTAGTGTACGAAAAGTGAGTAGAGATTGGAACATCTGCCTCAGCTGAGTAAGAGGTACCGTGCAATGGTCTTACAAGAGGGTCAGCGTACACCAAGCTCTGATCCTGAAGGGTTGTGACTGGATAGTACCGTTGGTACGTTAACGTCCGTTCATAAGATGGTGCTAAAGAATGCGACTGCAACATAACATGTGAGGCTGCAGCAGTGGGAACCTCTCGACTATAAGATTCAGCCACATAATTGGAACGCGGAGCAATTTCTCTCTCTCTCCGCTTCAGCAACTGTGGCCCGTCATACTCACTTCCATAGGCAACAACTTGATCCCTGGGAACCATCTCCTCTGCAAGTGTCACCCTATGCCTGTGAAAATGCATGAGAATGTTATCTACCATACGAGCATTATGCTCTAATCAATAAAACTAATTTCTCCCACATGCGCTCGGGATCTGTGAGGATTAACTCTCACTGATGAAAATATAAGAGATTGAAAGCACGCAGTCAAGATAATGTAACTGTGGTGGTTTACCCAGTGAGGTAATGAAAATAGGATAATGAGGTAGATTTGAGTCAGTTACTGCGCTGTTTTATTCCTTTTTAAGCTTGTATCAAATGATAAAACTATCCTAGTACATAAAGCGTCGAAAGTTATAAGAGGGGGATATTTCAGGGGGAAAAAACATGACCATTAAGGAATCTCCTTTCTACAATGGAATTGATGAGATATATATGGAGAGGGTTAAATGTAAAAAATACCACATAATAACAGCTGAAATAATTGGGTAAACAATGCAACAAATGAATATACCTTCTATATGCATCCTGATGGGACATGTATGGTTGTTCAGGCAAGTACGGCTCATGTGTCACTGCTAAATAATAGGAATCAGCACGACGTGGAAGAGAAGCATGCTGAACATGTCGAGGCTCTAAGCGAGGCCATACATGTCCCACATGTGTTTCGACCTCATATTGATCATAAAGTGGATATGGGATTGGCTGCCTGGATTGCATATCAAGCGGCGATGCACGTGTACGTTGCATACCATATGAATAGGAGCCCTCTTGATGGGACAGCCTTGCTGTTGGATGAAATCCTTCTTCTGTAATGGGAGATGGAAATGAGCCTGGTTTTGCCACATCTCGGGGAGGGGCAGCAGAAGTAGGTACTGACTCGGTGAGTGGGCGAAACAATGAGATTAAAGCATGCACCTTCGTCAAAAGCAAAATCCATAAGAAATTTTCCTTTAAAAGAAAATAATTTTAAGTGATAGGCAACTAGTTTCGAATAACTTTTAAATAAGGAGCTAAAAGATGTAAATGATGTTACTTACCTGTTTGCTATTGAGCTCTTGTTTAAACTTAGAACCTCCCTGATAGTTGTCTCTGATAGCTGCTTTAAAAGCATTTTCAGGAAGAGGTAAACAATCCTTGAAAATCTTAAATCTGACCTGAATATACGAACAAATTGACAAAAAATGAAAAAAAAAATCGTAAATTAAGCAAACTGCAGAAGGTCACATGTTCTGCTATCAGTAAATATACAAAATATTAATTCTGCTATCAGTAAATATACAATATACCATACAAAACACACAGGTGAAACAAATCTTCTTGAAATTTTTTAAGTAGGTCTCACAAAGCTGATGTAACATCTGAAGATTCTAGTAAAAACAAACAAGATGTTTTCAAACAGAAAAACAAGGATAAAAGACTGTCAAGTTCCACATTAATAAAATAGTTTGATGGTATTGTGTTCTAGACTTTGGTCCATCAAGCTGGACCCAACTCTTAAACCCTCTCAGTGGGTTTGTAACCAAGACTGCAACGCTGTTGTTTGGCCATAACGTCCATTAGCCCTTGCTCCCAATAACCCTTACACCTCGACTCTGTTCCACATAAAATCCTATGTCTCATTACTAATATCAGTGCACCATCATTGCAACCACCACAAGCCACAAGCGTCACCAGACACCACCACTGTCATTAATACATTCACTTTTTTATAACCAGCTGCATCTCCGCTTGAACTATAATCATGTTCAACCTTCCACTCCGCCCTCCACCATCAACTTGTCATGACGCCTTCTCCATATTTAGAACTTTAATTATAACTTTCGGGCTGATTACTTACATTTCCAACAGTCGACAGCACATTAAAGGGAATAAACCAACAACTTTTACCACTCAAAAATGTCACATCTTGTTTCGGTTATCATAACACCACCACCACCAATCATTGCCAATCCTTCAATTGTTACTAGCTCAACTAGAATACCTGGCTTAGCTCAAACAAATGAGATCTAGTCTAGAATATTAATCTTTTTAGGGTCGGTAAGGTTTCGGACCCCTCAAAATTACAATTCAAGTCTGAGTTTTATGAAATCTGGCCCACTCCCAATTTTTTGTTTGCCTGTCCATTGGAAGTTCATGAAACAAAATCAAAGGGAGCTCTCTTACATCCCATAATCCCTCTTCCTTTTAAAGGCTGAATGACATCCGCCAAATACAATCATGTATTTATACATACTTGCATGCATATATGGACATATATCTATGTATAGCTGTTTTCTTGCAAGACATTCCGCAATAAAAGAAATGCAGGACAAGGTCATGACTGCTGAACACAGGATGCAACCAATGCATCCAATAATGGCATGGCATCTGTTTGGAAAAGATATATACTCCTAGATAAATACAATCACACATGGACAACTTAGATACACAAAGGGTAAGAGTTTTTCTTTTGACTAGTACTAGCATCGAACAATATTATTATTATTATTATATAAGGACAAGGTCAGCAAAATATATACCACGTATATTGTGAAATAAATGGTTATGTTTAGGAATCTTTTGTTCTTATTTTCTAGGACTAATATTTCATATTCATATAAAGCATTATTACCTGTGCAGGGAATTTCCCCTTAAACGCAATTGGTTCCAAATCCACTCCTCCATTTGAAGTTGCCTTGTATGTGCCATAAAGAAGCTTCAAGTCAAAATCATACAGAAATAGCTTTGCACCCGGTCTAATTTTTTTCACAACGTCCACCTTTGCTAATGGCAGCCCAAAAACACGATAGCGATAACATTCGGGTTTCGTTTTCCCACTACACATAAATATAAAACCGGAATGAGAGTGCCCACTATCCTTCTCATTCTTTGTTGGCCGAAGCTTTTTTCTACCAGTAGGATTAGCATGGCTAGACGAAGTCGCATGAGCAACATTGGAAGTGGAAGGGCCGCTGTTAGGCACAGGAGCCGACGTAGGTACTGAAGATGCACTTATCTTCATAGATTTCTTCTTTTTCTTCGTCAATTTCTTCTCTATCTTCTTATTCCTATCATTGTAATTTACAGCTACATCTTTTCCCTTTAACGCCTTCCCTCTTTTCTTTGCCATGGACACGCTGTTAAAGCTAAAATAATGCATTATTCTTACAATGTAATTCGACGTTATTCCATATCTAATCACGAAATGATTTCACAAAATGTAGTTGTTTCTAAATACGCTTGTTGACTCTCATATGACAATGCGATTCCTAAACATTGATCATCATATTCAATCTTAAACCCATCGCTGTATCCCTTTAATCCCCTAGTTCCTAACATGTTTATACAGGCAAAATGAAGGGAAATACAACCAATTCAACACAAGTAGCGATGAATATTTTTCAAATTTCGATAATATCCCGGTGGCTTAATACATTACTTCATAGCTCATACCTTTCAATTTCAATACATCTTCAATAAATACAACTCAAGAAACCCAATTTTGACAAGAAAGATTGCAACTTGTCCAAAATCTCCCATTGCATCAATTAATTATCACTTCACCTCCTTAATAACTTAATTTTTCCATCACCCACCAATTTTAAATTAGGCACAATCTTTTATCTAATTAGCTAAATGGCGATTCCATATCATCTGAAATGCTTGAATTATTCTCCAATGAATATAATTACGATAAAAAAAAAAAGGAAAGTGTTATTGGAACTTCAAAAATCTCATTCCAGAGTATTTTTCTTTTCTAATATAGAAAGTTTGGAGTGTAGAATGAGATTTTTGGAATGCTAATAACAATTCCTAAAAAAAAACGAATATATCAATAAAATCAAATCGGAGCGAAAAGATGAGTGATTTGATCGAAGAATACCTGGAAACCGATTCCTCCCAAGATTATTATTACGCTGCTGCTGTCGTTGTTGGAGGTTGAAGACTGTGAAATTGGGGAGGCGACGCCGCGACGGGCTGAATAGGTGGGAATAAGGGGTCCGATGGCGCCGTGAAGTTACCGATGTGGTGGATGAACTACACGCGTATGCCTCAGTCCGGTTGTTGCTGTGGGAGTTTGGATTTGGCGGTCCCATTTGGCAGGAAAATATGATAAAGACTTGCTTTCTCAAATGGGCTACACAGTCCTTGGGTTGGGTGGCGTTTCTAGGCCCACAAAGTTGCCCTGTAATGTTTCTGCTTTGGGCTTCTGCTACTTTGTTACACCCATGCGATTTCGACGCACCAAATGGTTGACTCATCAGGTGTTTTTTTATTTAAAAACTATCATGAGATAGTCTACTAAATATGGACGAATTTCAGGCTCGTATTTTATACGGTATATTTTAAGTTCAATATTTTGCGTTATGAATCACAGGAGAATGGTGAGGAAAGGCTAAAATGTTTTCTTTGAGTCTTCTTCCTTCGAAAATGTATACTGTCGTAACGAGCCACCAACTGATCCTTTTAAAAAAAATTCTGGTGTATTTTTAAGACATGCATGGACCGTATTAACTAACTATGTCGTGGGACTAGAAAAGAGAAAACAAGGGATTAAAAAATCACTTTTTCAAAGATTATACACTTGCATGTTTGAGTTGACCAAAATTAGTACAAAATAAATCAGTGGTAGAGCCACTTGAGGACTAAGAGAGGCTCGGGCCTATTCTGAAGTTTCTTCACTTTTAGTTTCTGTTTGTGTGTTTTTTGTTGGATACTTTGTATTCTTTGACTTATGTACTTTTCCTCTTGGCTAGTTTTATTATATTTCTCTAATTGACCAAAAAAAGTATTTTACAATAGTATTGTTGTGAAACCAAATCCTTATATCAACTAGCCTTCTTTAGTTAGTCACTCTTTTGTATGATTTGTTGAAAAGTGAAACCACGCATATATGGTGTAACAACCCATTCTAAAAATAGGTTCAATTTACAATTATACCCTTGTGCTGGGTTTTGTAAATCCAGCCCAAAAGAAATATGAAACCTATGGGCTGTGTATCTGGCCCAAACTTTGGGCTTTATGACCCACCAACCCAACCCGGCCCATAGTCTCTCTTTTCTTTCTCTCCTTCTTCATTTTTCTGAAACCACATATTCGGGGTCCCAAGGACTTGAGGAACTCAGTGGTACCATTGCATGTGGGATCATAGCACTGGGTAGTGCTTTATCATTGAAGCCGAGAGCTTTAAGCTTTGAACTCTAATCCCAGGTGAGATTCTCTAGTTTAATCTTCGAATATTGAAGTGTTTCTTGCCTCTGTGATGAGTTGGGGTTGAGTTTTGGTCTATCTATTCATGCATGTATGTGTTCTTCAAATTCCCATATTTTCCAGCGAAACCCGACAGCTTTCGAGCCCATTTCTGGCTAACTCCGACCATGGTTAATCCTCAATTTGGTAAATTCTTATTCTCCTATTCCTTAGCTTCACTTTGATTTAAAAATCATAAAAAATGGTGTAGCTTTGACCCCGTATTGGAGTAGGGGAAGTTTCCAGGCAAAAACCCTTAGATTTCAGATGTTCTCCTTCATGGGGTCTGGTGACCTGCGAAGCCAATCGAGTCGACCCACTAAATTAGCCCAAAAATCCAATCTGAAACCGAGCTAGTTCTTTGGGCCATTTGAACCATTAACCCAAGTTCACTAACCCTTTAAACCAAGCCCAACTCTCTTAACCTATAAGCCCAGCCCAAATCCTTTAATCCATAACCCTAACCCAAGCTTTTAGACCCGACCCAATAACCGGCCCAACCCAACAACCCAAGCCCAGATATGACCCATTGACTGGTCAACGTTGACTTTTTCGGGTTTCGGCCGGGACCCCTCATAGACTAATTTGGACATCATGATTTCAAATCTACACTCCGTTTTCACAAATTCAATCTTTTTGGTAGTGTTTTATTAAATAGTCTCTATTTGTATATAGGTGCAATGGTAGAAGGTGATCCAGTCCTCATTAATTCAAGCAGCTCCCCAAGAGCGGAGTATTTGTGAGTGGACCCCTTCTCAAATGAATATTTTATAACTACCAGTCTAGCATGCATTTCCTATTTCATGATTTGAGTATGTTTTATATTATGCTTTGCTTTATGGATTTCTATATTATGATTTATTTAAATTACGTTTTATGAAACGTTATAAACTATTGGTTTTACACTTAGAAAAGGTTTACGACTATTTCTTTATTGCACTATGAGATATTACGGATTTATGAAATATTATGAACTTTGGTTGATTTACGAAAATGAATTGTTATGGATTTATTTGATGAGAAGTTTAGCTTTTGAGCTCTGGTATTTTGGCATGAGTTTTAGAGATATGTTTTCATTGATATCTAGTGGGTTATCATACGGCACATACACACAACACGAGTATAGTCTATGGCCATAAGACGCATATGAGGATACTTATGTTATACCCCCAGCTTCACTGGCAAAACTAGTGTCGGACAACTTTACTAGCCAAGGCTCGTGTCGGTGTGTTTGCTATATATAGATATGTTTCTTCTCCGGCATAACCTGGAGTCGTACAGCTTCACCTTCTGGTGATGGGGCCTACCATGTTTCTTTACTGGCGTAAATCAGTGTCGTACAGCTTCACCTTCAGGTAATAGACAGGTACTACCTTCGAGCAACTATGATACCCCTATAGAGTATAGTTTTTTATGGGATCTATGGTTTTGCCTTCAAGCGTTTTGAGATCATGTTTTAGGGATGATTTTACATTGTTCGAAACATTTCCTGGATGCTAGAGTTTTAGAGAAGCCTATACATAGTATTATATATGTTTTTAAAACCAGTGGTTATTATGTTCAGAAAGAATTCGGGTTTTCAATATTATTATTAGTATAAATATAATTATGGTCCACTAACCTTTTCTGTTTTGCACCCTCTCAGGACATAGTGACGAAGAGTACAACCTGAGTGTCGAGGCATTTCCCTACGAGTTTGTTTGAGCCCAAAATATTATTTTAGGCCAAGCTTAAAGTTATTCTTTGCCCAGTAGCATTCGTCTAGAATCTTATTATAGGCCGTCCAGTCGAAGTCGGTCGAATCCTGTTGCAACAAGGATTTGTGTAACAACCCATCCCGATTTTATCGAATGTAGGGGTATTTTCGTGAAATTTGCACCTTGGGTTAGATATTTCTCTTTTAAATTTATTTTTGGGTCTTAATAGGTGTGCCCAAGGGGCCCACCTTTTGTTTGTTGTTCCCCGGGTCCAAGCATTTCACCTTTGTCTCTCATCTCCTTCTCCACGAACTCTCTTTCTGTCTCATTTCTATCTCTCTCCCTCTAGGTGCTCTTCTCTCCGACAAGAACACACACACACGCACCCATACATATATACACACAGCCATCACAAGGACTTCACCATCATCTTCATCTTTCTTTCCCTCACCTTCAGTATCCGTCTCGGCACTATGCATAATCACTATGCACTAGATCTTAAATGAGGTAAGTGCAAAGCACACCTAAATCTCCTTAGATCGTGCTTATTATTGTGTTTAGGTAGTATTTGAGTTGTTCTGATACGGTTTAAACACCAAAATAACTCGGGAAAATGTTTTCCAGATTTTCCAGCGAGGTCCGAAGGCTTTCGAGCCAATTTTCGGCCAAACCACGACTAGTTGGCCTGTAAGGAAGGTATCAATCTCTTCATCTCGCTAAGTATTACAATTTTCCTTTTTGAATCACCCAATTTCGTTGAGTATTGAAGAAGTTATATCAATTTGAATCTTACCAGTTGACAGCAACCTCCGAGGCTTTTGAGGTATTTTTCGACCAAACCATGGCGAGTTAGATGTCATGCGAGGTACCATTCTCTTCGTCTCGTCGAGTATTACAACTTCGTTTTTTGTCTCACTTGATTTCGTTGAGTTTTGACAAAGTTATAAATGTTTAAATTTGACTCAGTTTTTCGACGAAAAACCTCAAATTTCGGTGTTCTTCTACGGTTAGCTCCGATGAGCAGCAACCACACCAGGCCTTTGGGCCTTTAGCGTTGGCTCTCTTTACTAACCCAAGCTTTTTAGAACTCGGGCCTTAGGCCCGTTATCTTTTTAAACCCAACCCAAATCCTTTAATCTATTTATATTTATTTATTTAGTTTTATAAAAACCCAAACGGCTGCTGGGCCAGGCCTTCAGCCTAAGGCCCGTTAGGACCAAACCCAAAACCCTTAGAAGCTTAGGCTTTAGGGCCGTGTAGGAGCAAGTCTTCGGGCCTTTGCATTCAAGCCCAAACCCCAGGGCCTCCAGCCCGTTAACCCCTTGAAGCCCAAACCCAATGACCCTTTTATTTTCATTTATCTTAAAGCCTTAAACCCTTTTTCCCTTTTCGGCCGAGCCTTAAGTCTAAAACTTAAAACCCTTTGGACCCAAGCCCAAAGCTCAAGCCCAACTCAAATCCAACCCAAGCGTAGGGCCGTTAACTTTGACCCGGTCTGACCGTTGACCAGAGTTGACTTTGACTTTGATCAATCAACGTTGACTTTGACTTTGACCAGTCAACGTTGACTTTGACGGTTGACTTTTTGGGTTTCCGTCCGGGACCCCTTCTAAGATAATTTCGACGTCCTGAGCCCATTTCTAATGTCTGTTTTCCCAAAATAAATCTTTGAGTAGAGTTTGACTAAATGTACCCTTTATGTGCTTAGGGGCAATTTATTGTGGCATTCTGTCTCCACTAGTTTGCGTGGCTCTTCGACGGCTAAGTATCTATGAGTGGACCCCTTCTAAAAATGCATGTTTTGATAGTAGAAATGCATACATGAAAAACATGATTTGATGACTATGTTTTATGAAATGTTTTATGAGATAAACTGTTTGCTGAGGCTAGTTTGAATTATTATTATTTTTCCTATAACCTGTGTTCCTATATAATATCCGATGGATGACGATATGATATTTAGAACATGTTTAGAACACCTCGTTATAGTATAGATGATGGGTGACTTTATACTATGAAGTTGTTTTTCAATATATGTATGTTCAATGGTTTTGTTACCTAATGGTCCCTATTTCGCTACGGGACGTAGGGATATATTCCGGTCCTTCCCGGGTGACGGTTTGGTGCTGGCATAGGGTCTAGAATATGTTTACTCTAGCTATTAGCACAGGGACGGGAGCCGACATGGGGCCTGAAGTGTATTTTCCTCTGACTGTTTGTTAAGAGACGGAGAGCCGGCATGGGGCTTGGGGGTTATCGGACATTCACTAGTGATTATTATATATACAAGTTATGATTTGAGACATTGCACAACATGCTAGGTTTCGAAAAACCTATGTTTATCATGATATATATGTGTTTTCATAAAACCTAGGGGTTAGTACGTTGGTAACTATTTTATTATATATATATATATATATATATATCAACTTGGTCTACTCATATTTGTTTTGCGCCCCTTTCAGGACTTAGAATCGAGGCATACAATCCCAGCGTCAATGCACTTCCGCATTGGCATATTCGAGTCATCTCTGTGTAGGATCCATCCTTTGTTTCATTCAATTTTATATTATTTCTTTTAGTGTTATAGTTAGTTGTATGCTCTAAACACGTTCCTTAAATGCATATTTATTATTCTTTTATATTTATAAGCCTTATATACCCCTTGTTTTCAGCATTTGCACTCAATAAATGGCTTTCGTCACCCTCGGGTGTCGGCCAACACGTGCTTATCCTGGTATTCGGGGAATATCGGGATCAGGGCGTGTCAATTGGTTTAGATAAGGGTGAGGTAGTTGAACCCTAGTGAAACAAGGAGTCTTAAAGTTGAATATGCTTAGTATTAGGGGATGAATCTAGTTCGTTATGGAGCTTGGTTCAAAGTCCTATTGGAGCTAGGATTGGTTGAACCCTAATCAGATTGGGTTGAGGAATTCTAATCCGAATACATTTCTAGTTCGGCCATGAAGAGGGTTTGCTACAATAAATAGATACGAGAGTCCATCATTCAAAGCCCCTTCAAAATCAACACACAAATTGCCATGTGCAAAGCTTCTCAACAACCTTTGAGATTTCACCCTCTTCCCTTTTCTTCCCACTATCACATCTTCAGTTTGGATAAACAACGCTGCTTCGAGGCTGACTGGTTATTATCTAAGTCTCGATCGACAAGGATTTTCGAGTCCTTGTTGGTAGAGGTCATCTCATTAGTCTTCTCAGAAAAGTGAGGTGTTATCAGGTTACTAGGCTCGACACATTGAAAGCTGAGTTTTATTTTATGATTGGGTATTCACAAGTGCGTTTTAGAATTCGACATTCTGACGGCCAAACCACATTTACCATCAAGACATTTATCTTATTCGAGTATTTATGTCTGTATAGTTTAGTGCCAGTTCGGTGTGCTTATACTTTTACGAATATAATTACCTTGACCGAACCCGGCACTAACAATTTGTGAACTTCGCAGGACTAGCAGTTTTGTCTTCAAGCTCTAGAATCCGAAGGCCGAGATGTGTTCCTTCCTCGGCCGCAGTTATAAGATCAAGAAGTCAGCAGCGTGCTCAATGCGACATCAACATATTTTACTCCCCAGCCGAACTCGGCCGTCGAGTTGGCACCCCCTGCACATAACCGAATGACTTAGTTAGCTTATTAGTTACTTGGCCTGCTCGCCACGTAGGCTTGATAGTTTTTAGGGTCAACATAGTGACTTAGCGATCTTCCATTTGTGTATGATTTCCTTATGATGTTTTGTAAATTTGAATTCTTATCTACTCTCGTACTTCTATGTTAATAGTGTGATCTGGACATAATTGCGTGTCTTTTGTTTCGGAATCTTATTTATTGTCTTTCAGCATTTGGATATTCAGAATCGTTGTTATTTGTTTATGACTTTTGATATTCAGGTTCTTATATATTCTTGAGTATGTATGATTTTATGGATTTTGTCACTTTCGAGTGTTGGCCATCATGTGTCATCCTGGTATCATTAGGATATCTGGGTTGGGGCGTGTCATATGGCATAGAGGAAGAATTTTTTTATCAGTTTGGTGCAATAATTTTTGTTCAATTTCAATGCAGGAACTTAAAAAGAAGTTTGGTGTTTATGATATAATTATCTCAATCTTTTTTTTTTTTTTTTTGTCACAACTTCATTCCCCTCTTTTGATTAAAATTTTCCATTCCACTACAAAAATGAACTTTTCTCTCATTAATTATATTATTTTTTGTCCAATTTCTTTCATACTTAAAGGCTCATGCTAACTTCGATTTCTGACTCCACCATTGAAGTAAACCTAGTAACAAAATTAACGACAAAAACCACAGTACCCCAAGTGACAATGATCATAAATCATACACTTGTGACCTTTTCGGTAAAGAAAAAATTTGGTAATTTAGAGAGTAAAAGTACATTTTATTTTATAAAGTGATATTTGAGAGAGGATTTCAACTAAGCCACTAGGAATGAACTAGTTACAATTACTTTACTTGTATGTAATTGAACATGAAACTCTTTTAAAGTGAAACTTTTAATAAATTATCTGCTACTTCACAGTTGAATGTTAATTTTCGTACCAACATTATAAACATTGTACTAAAAATATGAAAGGATAGAGTTCTACTCTTGAAAATATCTTTATTATTCCTTAAATAAATAATACCAAACCACGCCTGAAAAGTACAATTAAAGAAATGGATGGGCATGAAATTGAAGCATGCATGTAAATTTATGTGGTGAAGTGAATGCGTGACGAAACCCGTAAAAACAAGTCGTCGAAGGTAGAAAACTGACATCCCAAACAGAAAGAAAACGTCACTAAACTCAACACGCTGGACTCCAACGCGAAGCGAATCGGTTTCCCAATTCCTTCTTGGTACTGCTAGTGCTAGGCATCAATCGTCAAGTAAAATCCAGAGAAGAAGCAGACGGCTGTCACTCCACTTCCATATTCCAATTCGATCCCACACCCTGAGCGCACGACGCCGTTTCACCTCTCGGTATGCCCCTATACACTGATATGTCAGCTTCGTTGTATTCACCTCAATTTTACTTCTTTACTGCTAATTTCAATTGTATCCCGCCAGTAGATTCTTGGGTTTTATTGGGTTTTAGCCACAAATCATGAGAACCCCTGTTTCTTTCTTTAATTCTTGTTTTTGATCAATTGATTTAGACTAACAAATTTACAGAATGCTGGAAAAAAGAGTTCAAACTTTTGATTGGTATTGGAATCTTGGTAGTATTGGGTGTTCAATTACGATTGAAATTTGGATAATTGAAGTGATGGAAGAATTAGGGTACGGATTTTTTTGAAATGTGAGTGTTGTTTGTTGCTGTTTGTGTGAATAGAGAATGCAGAATCAGGATGGGGTCCAAGTCGATGGGGAAGTGGAGTCTGCAGCATCGGTTGCAACACCCGAGTTTGATGAGTGGGCAAATTTTGGGGACCAAGATATCATGCAGCAGCACTCTGCGATTCGAGCCGAGGAGGCTGAAAAAATTCCCTTCCTGGGGAACAAGGCAATAATCGAAACTACTGACCTACCATTTAGTTAATTTCGTGCAATCGGGTTTTGACCCTTTTGTTATGTGATAAATCTACAGGAACCTCTATCATCACTGGCGGCTGAATATCAATCGGGCAGCGCTATCTTGTTGGAGAAAATAAAGGTTTTCTTTCATTTTTTCTAACATTTACCCATATGGGATTCTTATGGAACTAATTATAACTATCCTTATGCAGGTTCTTGGTGAACAATATGCTGCTATTCGGCGTACACGGGGAGATGGCAACTGCTTCTTCCGAAGCTTTATGTTTTCGTACCTTGTATGTCCTTGTATATATACTCCTTGAAACTGCTTTGATTTTTGTATAATGGGGTGTCTAACTGTTAGCTTCCTGCTGGATGTAAGTATGTATTCTGGTTTTTTTTGCTGTTAACAATATCTGAGCTGTCTAAATAGGAGCATATTTTGGAATCACAAGATCAAAGTGAGGTTGACCGTATCAAGGCCAATGTTGAACAATGCAGAAAAACACTTCAAAGCTTGGGTTATGCAGACTTTACTTTTGAGGATTTCTTTGCGGTAACTCTTTTATTTTCATACTTACACTTTGTATAATTGGTTCAATCATTTCTTTTTCGTATTACGCTGATGCATTTCTGATATTGAGTAAAGCCACCGACTTTATGTGTTAACCCTTTTTGTTTTCAACATGGTTTTACGCTGTTGAGATGAATAAGAGTTTTGTATGATCAACTATTGGAAGTCACTGATGATTTAAACGTTATATGTGATATCTCTGCACCATGTATTTTATGCATATAGTGCATGGAAGCACATATATCTTGTTGACATATGGGATTTCAATGGCTCCAGCATTACATCATTTTTTATTAACGTTCTACCACTTAAATATACTAAAGCTAATAAATGCATGCTTTGAGAGGTGATTATAGGATCTAGAATCTGGTTGTCATCTCATAAAGTGTGCTTATAAGGCCGTGGTCCCAATACATGTGGGTGATACATACAGTACAGAAGTATCACCATATTGTTCCAGTTAGTTGCATTTATTCCTGTTCACAAAAACAAGAATTGACCAGACTATAAAAAGTCTCGAATATATAACTCTTAAAAGAATGCTATGATTTCTAACTCCAAGTCGGAAAAATTTCAGTTATTCCTTGAGCAGCTGGACAGTGTTCTTCAAGGAAATGAAGAATCTATAAGGTGCGGATAGTTCTTTTACTTTGGACATTTTTTGGCAATTGAAAATCGGAAGTAATTTGATGCTAGTTCTGAGCTGTGTGCATAACCGCCACAAACATGATTTTCTATTTCTTGCAGTCATGATGAACTCATACTTAGGAGCCGAGATCAGTCAGTATCTGATTATGGTGAGTGGCTTTATATGACACAATTCTTAAGTGTGCTATTTTATCTCTCTATTACTTGACACACCTGACATATTTGGTTGGTTAGTTGTGATGTTTTTTAGATTTGTTACCTCGGGTGAAATCAGGAGACGCTCAGAGTTTTTTGAGCCCTTTATATTGGGATTGACCAATGCAACCGTAGAGCAGGTTTGTTCAATGAAATTTGTTCAGCCATCTCTCAGTGCATGATTTTATTTATTCTTGATAGAGATTGTTCAAGTTATTTTCTTTGAGGTACCACACTATGTTTCTTGGGAAAGAACATGAAGATGATTAAACCATATTAATATAACAAATAGTGATGTATTTTCAATATATCTTGTGAAGAAATGGTGGTCCCTTTGCTTCTTATCTACATTCTGTGTCGGGCCGTGGTGCTAATTTTGTGATCTGCATTAAATTACTAAGGGATCGTTTGGAAGTGCTTTTAAAATGATTGAAAGCACTTTTGGAGAAATGTTTTTGGGTTCCAAAATCACTTGCATTTTTGCTAAGGATTGCTTCCAAAGGCTCTTCCAAACGAGCTCTTAAGTCTTGCGTGGTTGCAAGTCAAGTCAGTCTCATGGAGATGGTTTATTTCTGCGAATCACTTTGAGATTTCCATGGTTTATTTGATCTCTCTCCCTTTGTCTCCTTATCATATGTGCTTTGTCTTCATATAGTTTTGCAAATCGTCAGTGGAACCGATGGGTGAAGAAAGTGACCATGTGCACATTACTGCCCTGTCAGATGCACTGGGTGTGCCAATCCGTGTAGTGTACCTTGACCGTAGCTCATGTGATAATGGTGGTGTTAGCGTGAATCATCATGATTTCATTCCTGCTGGAAGTGATGCTCTAAAAGCTAGTGAGGGCTCTGAGAAAGTCAGTCCCTTTATTACCTTGCTTTATCGCCCAGGTCACTACGATATTCTCTACCCAAAGTGATGCTCTCACCTGTTCCTGTAAGTACATCTTTGCATTGTTTATTAGAATGTTGAAATCTTAGCTTATGTGCTGCAGCTTATCGTTATCCATTTTGGGGTGGGGTTAAGTTGAGTTTGTTTATACCTTACAGGCAATTGGCAATGTCCGGGTTAGTGATCGAGACAAGCTGAATGTGCTGACAAGAGTTTGATGCTATAAGGTAAAGGGCCGAAGCTCTCATTTAGTTGGAGAATGTAACTTTGCTCTGAACTGTTAAAAGTGAGTTTAGGACTGCCAACATTTGCCTGAAAAAATTTCCTAATCAGTTTAGGACTGCCAACTGTAAACGAGCAGGACGTAGTTTCATCATCGATAAGAAATTACAATTTAAAAAGTGACTGTTTCTTCTGTAATGGATGTTTGCAATTTAAAAAGTAACTGTTGTTTTGATTCTGTAATGGATGTTTCTTCATTCATACGCATGCTTGAGGGTTCACTAAGTTAACTTTATGCCCTAATCATATTAATTCAAGGTCTTAGCTTTTTGTGAAATTTACGGTTA